>NC_057849.1:73184720-73487751 GCF_015237465.2 Chelonia mydas
AGGATGAGACCCTGACTATGAATGCATGATTAAGAGTGGTTTCTTAACCATTTTGTTAAGTGCTGAACTCATTTTGTTAGTGCTGACTCTGGGCAGGTACTTGAGGCAGCATGAATTGAACAGGCACTGACAAGGAGGTTGCAGGGCCATGCTGTTTGCATCAAACCTAATGTGCACACGTGCTGATTTTCAAGGAACCTGAAAAAAACATCTATTTGTGTGGACATTTTGGGTTGGCTCCAGCATGTGGAATATGGGATCTTGGGACCTGTTTATTTGTTGGAGTTTTGGCATCTCTGTGATTTGAATGATTTTGAGGGATTTTTCTGTTATATCATTGGTTGCTGGCTGCTTTGTAGTTGGCTGAGCGAGGATTGGCTTTAGTCATTAGTTGTTGTTTTTGTGAACTATGATTGTAATTCTCTGCTAGGGCACTTACAGCCTTTGATTTAGTTGGGGATTGGTCCTGCTTTGAGCAGGGGGTTGGATTAGATGACCTCCTGCGGTCCCTTCCAACCCTGATATTCCATGATTCTATGATTGATGTCTCTTTACCCTATGTGCTGAAATTAAAACAAAGTACCAAATTTAGCAAACTAAATAGGTTCTCTCAACTCAGATTGAGCTCTGGAAATCAGGAAGTCTTTGGGACCCTTTGAACTCTACTGGAATGGTCACGTGTAAGCTTGCCACATCGCCAGGCCGGGACATCCCCTGAGATGGCATTGCGGGATTGTGCCAAATGAAGCAGTTGGCAGCCTGGATTGTGGTCATGCAACTGCACAATTGACAGTTCAACTTGCTTGGTGAGGATTCAGCAAGTTAACCAGCAGTCTATATCTCAGGCCTCTGAGATTGATGGCTGAGCACTTAAATCATCTATGGCTCCCATCATCTGGTTGGAGCGAACAATAATAATCAATGGCTCAGGCTTTCTAAAGTGAGGGTTGAGTACTTAAAGGGTCTCAGGCTCCAGCCACTTGGGCAAGGGCCAGGCAAACAAACAATCAGTATTTCCAGCCTTCTTGCCAAAAGGTTAGTATGCATCGATCCCTGTGTACGGAGCTGGGGATAGGGAAATGCAGCCCCATACTGCTCCACTGGATCCCAGCCATGGGCCCTAGAAGTGACGGGGGATCCCACCACTGGATCAGTGGGGAAACATGCAGTCTCTGCCTCACCTCCCAGCACCCCATCAAGCCCAAAATTTCCCTGGGCTACTTCCTACCAGCTCCTGATGGCACTGCTCTGTCACAGTTGGGACCTGGCTCTCCGTCTTGTGGTCAGGCAGCCCTTCCTCCACTCTCTTCTTGGGGTCTCCTGTCTCCCTGCTGAAGGTCATGGGCATAGCTGAGGGTTCAGCTCCTTGGGAGGGACATCTGCCTCCGTCCCCGATTCGGCCCCAACTGAGCTGCAGGACCCTGCTTTTATACTTCTGGCCCCATCCCTGCACTTCCTGAGGAGGGGGTGGTGGGGCTAGTTGTGCCCAACAGGGGGAGTTCACTCCCTCTGCACTGGAGGGAGATCACTCTGCCTCACCACAGTATGATGTGTGACTTCACCCTGGGAAGTAAGCAGAGATGAGTAGCCATGATATTAAAGTTGGAAAGACCTATTAGATCATGGGTCCATTCTCCTGCCAGTGCAGGACTGCCCAGTATAGTATAGTCCTTAGTTCTTTGCCCTGTTCACTTTTAAATGACTGTGGATGAGCATACCACTGCTTCCCTTTAGAAACTGTTTCACAACCTATTCAGTCTAAATGTTATTTTGGTTGGTGTGGTGGTGCTGGGGTACAAGCCTAGCTTTCAGTGTAGGAGGATGTGAGCTCCATTCCAGGATCTGGCACTGACGACAAAATAATGGTATCTGTCAAATTCAGGAAATCCTACCTTACAGAGAGATTTAAGAATCTCAGTTTATTTATCTCATTGAAAAGAATGTTAAGACTTGGTCCCAGTCTATGAGTACCTACATGGAAAAAAGGTAACTGATACTAAAAACATCATTAATGTAGCACACAAAAGCATAACAAGATCCAGTGGCTGGAAGCAGAAGGTAGACAAATTAATACTAGAAATAAGACATATTTTTTTAACAGTGAGGATAATTATCATTGGAACTATTTATGTGAAGATGTGGTAAATTCTCTTTAAATCAAGATTGGCCTTTTTTTTCCCCCACCCCTAAAAAATATGCTCCAGCACAAGAAGTTGTGGGCTTGGTGCAAAGAAATGTGAAATTCTTTGGGCTACATTATACAGAATGTCAGACTTGGTGATCATGATGGTCTCTTCTTGCCTTAAAATGTAACATCTATAATTTGCATTTAGTTATTACACAACCATTACTAAGGGAATAGTCCCTTGAAATCAGATGTTGAACCTTCCAGGAGTCCCATGGGATTTTCTATGCTCCAGTATGTGATGGGGCTACCGATCTTAGGAAAGTGACCTTCCATTTAAAACCCCATTTAGCCTGTTAAAAAACACTGTTATTAAATTGCTTTTATTCACTATTAATAAAACCACAACATATTAATGAAAAAAGAAAAGGAGTACTTGTGGCACCTTAGAGACTAACCAATTTATTTGAGCATAAGCTTTCGTGAGCTACAGCTCACTTCATCGAATGCCAGAAAGCATATGCTCAAATAAATTGGTTAGTCTCTAAGGTGCCACAAGTACTCCTTTTCTTTTTGCGAATACAGACTAACACGGCTGCTACTCTGAAACATATTAATGGTTTGGTATAATCTGTTGACTGGATCATTTCATTTAAAGGATCTGCCTAACCTTTCCCTTGTGTTCTTTACTTAGCCCTCCTGGCAGCAAAGGAGGAGACAGGTGTTTCACAGAAGTGGAATAAAGACCATTAACAATTAAGCTACTTAGCTTTATAATTACATAAACTGTCTGTATATGTACCACATAAGGAACTTGTTTCTACCACCTGGGGCTGTAGGGAGGCATGCAAAAATAATTGTTCTTCTGCTAAATTTTGCTTATACAATTTTTAATTGCAGACACAATTTGTGTGTGTGCATCTATTTTTGTATTTAGTTTCTTGTAACAAAAGTCCCCCAAACGCCTGGCTACTTTGATCATGTGCTTTTGACAGGCAGCTTTTGTTTTCCTCTAGGCAAGCATCACGTTGTGATGTGTCACTGCTGGTTGTGTCAACCATGCCGCTCCACAGTAAGGGATGCGAGAGAAGCACAGAAAATGATCGTTTAAATATTCAATCAATTTAAAACATATGCCATTATACCACAGTACCAAAATACATGTTATTATGTTACCCACAATGGATGGAATAAGGCCCAGTGTCCATATCCGTGATGGGTATCCAAACTTAAATCACATACATAGGGCCTTTTAGTAGTGGTTGAGGTGACCTGAAGATATTATAATCACTTTTACAAGGAGATTATCCCTTTGCAGGTCAGTTTTGAAATTAGAGTGAGATAAAATTTAAAAATTCAAAAAAAGATTTCAGTAACAAAAATTGGAGAAAGGGTGAGAAAGAGGAAGAGAAGAAGTACATAGGTGTCTTTCCCAGTGAATAAAATATATATGCAGTGGTTCACAGTCAAATTTCAGGGATACCCAAGAATTATGCTGAATAACATTAGCAGTAGCAGGGATGATATGATGGTTTGGGACGGGAACATACAAATGATATAATCCAGACAAGCTTTTTAAAGCTCCCTTTCATGAATTCAGATAAAGTGCTTGCCTATCCCTTTTTGGAAGTGGTAAACTTTTATAAGTGCCCAGAACCACCTAATGTCGGCACTAATAATGCATATTACATTGACTTGCTATAAAGCACTGTGATGTAATAGTAAACTTTTGAACGGTCTCTGCGGTATATTTTCTTGCTTTGGGTGAATGGAATACATACAGTGGTTGTTGTAGTACATCAGTAGAATTAGTTTCTAGGGATTAGCATAATGCCATTCTATGAATCGTCCTTTCCATTTTACTGTTTTTGTGTGGCTCTTTGTTTATAGAAAATCCTATCAATCACCAGGGTTCATTAAAGGACTGCCTAAACAGCATAGTTCTGTATAATATTTTAGCATCATTTTTAAAACTGTGCATGGAAAATTCGGGCCTGTGCAATTTTTTATTCAGTAAAACACTCTCCTTTGAGAGGTAGACTAGATTTACATCAAGGCTGATTATGCCAAAATATGATCAAGCTGCTATAAAAGTATGTAAAAACATCTACACTTTTCATTAAAAAGGATCATTTTGATACAGAAGAGTTGTATACGAGATAGGAAGAAAAATGTTTTGCCAGTGCTATTTCAGTGTAATGATATTCAAGCACTACCTAACAACCTATTTCAGTATGAAGTTTTGGAAAAGCAGTATGTCAGAGAAACTGACTTTCATGGCTACAGTGTTAACGAACAACTCTAGCCTGTTTCCAATAAAGCCAGGTCTATGGAAGAATGCAATTCTTCCCCCACAAGTAATATTAGAAACGTGTTTAGCTGAATATAAGTTTGTCACCTGAGTCCCCCTGAAATTCTGGCCTCTCGCTAAATTATTCAGTGACTGTTGTACTCAGAAGTATCATGATGATGGGTTCATTCTCTGAAAGCTAAAAGATCCTCTGAAAGTTTTTAACACATAGTTAATTTTTTCAGCACTTAAGTTAGAGTGTGAAAAATTCATCATTGAGTTCTTGAGGGAAAGATGGCAAATGCCTGTGAATGTGAAGATGAAGCTTAGCTCTGCTGGATTCAATTTTAAAATTCGCATTGACTTCAAAGGAACCAGGATTTCAGCCCAAGTGGGTAAATGGTAGCTCAAGCTGTACACATACTTTCCACCCATAGAATCGTGTAGCTAACAACAGTTAAAATTCAGGGAAATGATTTTGGGTAAGCTGGCTTGTCTTTCGTATTACTCCTCCTCCTCTAGTCTGTTTCCACAAATCTTCCTTCATTTACTTTTCCCTGCCCCCTTTTTTATATTGCTTTATGTTTCTAATTTTGATGGCTGGTTGGGTCATTTCAGCTTGTTCTATGCACCTTACAAGGAAAGGCACTAAAAATCCATAGCATATTTTGAGCATCCAGTGCCTGCAGAGTTTACAAAAGTATATTGTATTAGCATTTAATTACTTTAACGTTCCTTAATAAAATTTCTTAGGCAAAGAAAAGATTCATAGGTTGCCTCAGACAGAAATGTTTCTCTAACATGACCTTCCTGTACACAGTGAGACCCAGATGAAGCTAGTTATAAAGGATGTGAGCTGAAAATACATACACCTGAGAATGGGAAGTGGCAACTGGGCCCTGTATAAATGCAACTATTTTCTCAGTTGCATTAGATGGTAGGTGAGGGTAGGTTTATACCAGCAGTTCAGCCTTAGTAGTTGGAAAAAGCAACATGACTAAACACTGATCGCTGCTTATGTTTCTTGTTTCATTCATGCCTTCTCATATATTTTGAGGGTTTAATTATTTTGATTCTGGCTTTAACAAAGGAGCCTAGAGTTTGTATGTGAGGTTATGTCCCGTTTGTAGTACATGGTGGGTTTTTTTGGCTCAACCCTATTTAACCTGTAGATGGCAGTCACTACTACATTTACAAACCAGAATTATCCAGAATATAGCGGTGATTTACCGAAAAGGGAAAACTTGCCTATTACATTTCTTTATTGGCCATAATAGACAAAATTCATAAGAAACAAGTGGGATTGTCCAAGTGGTATGTTGGCCTGGAGAGAAGAGTATACGCTTTACACATAACATGGACTTGTGCACATTCTGTGGATGTATGTTCCGAAGGCTGAATTAATTTTTATTTTTTTAGAAAAGGAAACTTATATAAGGGTATTCACAATATTTAGTTTTAATAATTCTTGAGTATCCTGTCCCCATTTTTACCCTTTTATTATTTATTATTTGTATTGAGGTAGCACCTGGAGGAGAAGGCTCCTTTTGAAAAACAGAGTTTCTGTTCTAAAGAGTTTGCAAACTAAGAGGCAATGTTGTCCAGTGGGTAGGGCTCTGGACTGGATCACTCATTTCTGCCTCACTTTCCCTATCTTTGATATTGCATAACAAGACTTATTACCCTTTGTAAAGTATTTTGAGCTGAGAGATGCCTAAGCATTATACTGTCTACCCTTGGAACTAGATATGCAGACTTAAACAGTGTCAAACAGTCCTGGGGAGCAAGAAGAATCCTATTGAATTGTTTTAATACTAGGCCTTAAGGCAACTGCTTGTTAGACTGCAAGGGTTTGATTAGGGTTAATGAGAGAATGTCATAACAGAATGATACGCTAAATACACTGTCAGGTATAAGTCTCTTCTAAGCCAATGCAGAATGAATATGAGCCATTATGCAGCTTTTCCCTCCCAACAGGAAATAAAGAGGAACTCTTTACACTTACAAAAAAAGTTGTTGGCATAGAAAATTTTGGTCTTGAATATGCAACGAAATTGCCTTCAAAGCATATTTCATATTCAGTAACTTCCCACTTTCCTCTGCTTGCTTCATGCTCAAAAACTACAATTAACAGGGTCTGTGATCATAAAGCCAAGGCAGTCAGCGCTAATAATCCCCAATGCGATGGCTTTTTTGCTTTTAATAATTGAATACAGATATCATAGGAAATATAGTAAAGGGTTAAATTGCTTGGTAATATTGCCCCCTGCTGGGTATATATTATATACAATCATGCTAATAGTCCTGTTTGTTGTGTGAACTATCTAGGTACTATATTGATGTAGGTGTGAATAATAAGCTGGGTGGTTGTTTTGGGCAGGATTTTGTTTTTGGGGGGAGTTTTTTGTATGTTTGTGAAGGGTTCAAGAATAAATGTAAGGGAAAATGGGAAAGGAAATTAAAACAAATGTTCTAAAACACCCAGTTACCCATTTGATTCTTTTGTAATAGTAGATGGCACATGGGAGATTATAGCAAATATTTTATCTCTTTTTTTTATTTTGGGGTAATGCTGCAAACTCATTCCTGTGTTAGCATTCATTGAGCATAATTATTGTAGTAGAACTATAAAGACTGACTGGTGATTCTGATTTCTTCTTCCCATCTCATTGATTGTGAAGAAAAGTTCAAATGACTATTATGCTGCCAAAAAATCTTTATTGTTGACTATAATTTGCTAGCACAATAAACCATAAATACTGCAAGCAAGACAATCCTGAACAAGTATTGAAGGCTATTGAATGTGAGAGAGGGATTAAGTATGAAAATACCCTGAATTTTTAATTGGAGTGTCCACCCCCTCTAAAATGAGCCTTCTCAAGTGAGAGTGAATGTCTGCAAAGTGAGACAGCTGCACTTTCAAAATGGTCCATTGTCCCAGACATACAGAAAGATAGACAAGGGATGTGGTTTAACTAGGCCTCCACTTTATTAACTCCTAGGGGACAATCCAAACAGTGCAGGTCATGAGTCTTTCCTTAATAATTTCGACCTGATGGAGAGATGCCATCAGCTCCACACCTAGTTTCCAATGGTTTGCTGGGACTTCCGCTCCTTTCCCCTTACATGAGAGTTCAAGGGCCGGGACAAAGGGGTTGTCTTGCTGCTGAACCAGACATTAGGATTTCCAACCCTGTTCCCCAACAGCAGTAGGGGTACTTTCCCCTCCATCCACTTCCAATTTCGGTTGATTAGGGAGCCAGGGAGTCCCTCTGGAAGGAGTTACTGCACTGGACACCTGCCAAAAGGAGACACCAGCAGTAGCTTTGCTGTCTGTTCTCAACCCTCAGCAACGTTTCTCCCCCAAACCCCCGCACTCAAACACAGGCCAAATATATATTCACTCCTCAACCTGAGATATATACCCCTTTATCACTGAGTAAGTCAGGTACCCAAGATGATATCTTTAGTGGGTAATTACCAATCCTCCCTGTTCCCAATGATTCACTGGCCTTGTCAACCTGTGGCAACCTGGTGGGTCCCCACCATACTTTCCACTGCAGCATTTTGACTAGTTTAGAGTCATCCCTGTAAAAAATCCTGGATCTGCCCTAAATCTCTTTGTGCCTGATGCATTGAGTCACCCCCTTACAAAATCCCAAATCATTTTCACTCAGGTGTACAATAATCATTTCAGGTGGCTGTTTTCTGGCTGCCAAGGAGGGCAGAAGGGCACCAGCTGATTCCACAACATGCCCCTCCAGTGCTTAATTTGTTGCAGAGCTTGTCAGGACTGAGCCCCAGCACCTCTAGGCTTGGCAATTCATAGCCCCAGCACCTCTGGGATTGCTGCATCCATTATGAATGTAAAATAATTGCTTGAGCCCCGGCACCTCTTTTGTTACAAATTAAGCGCTGCCCCCTCCTGCCATGCCATGTCAGATTCATCTCACCACTGAGGTCTGTCTGTGCCCACACATCAAAAAATCAGCTCTTATGACCCTTCCTCTTGTTCCATGTAGTTTGCCCATCCATCCAGGCCAACTCAGAACTATCTTGCCAATACAACCCAGCAGCCAACTTCCTGCAGGAACTGGCCACCTGCCTAAGAATCAAATGCACAGGATTATGTCTGCACATACCATAACCAGCTCCTATGATCCATTCATGTTATCCTGAACGAAGAGATGAAAAGGAAGATTTTAGAACATATAAACCACTGAATTATCCTACCGTACAAGAGGATCTCTATCCTTGCATATATTCAGATGCTACCATTGATAAGCATAACTTGTTGGGCTCCTATTCCAAGCTGTGTGGTGGCTGTAACCCTCCGGTCCTGAACAAATGGGATCCCACTTTGCTGCAGGATCCTCAGTAATACAAGCTCTTCAAGGAAACCCTAATGCACTGCTTAGGGATTGTCCAACGCTCAAAACCTCTTCATTTGCCCCCCAATAAATTGGGGTAGATCATGACTGAGGAGGCAGTGAATGTCAAGTGCAAAATACCCATCCCACTGTCACTCCCTGTGGTGTGAAATTGAAGAAGGTCAAGCTTCTAGTTCATGCAAAGTAATCTCCTTGGATACCCCAGTCCTCCTAACCAGATGCCCTGGTCCTCCTAACCATCTCTTCAATCCTGCACATTTATTAACAGTGAATAGAAATAGCCTGTCTCTTACTTGTCTCCAGCCTAGCCAGCCTAGTGAGGAAGGGATCTTTGTGTTTCATTTACTGGCAGTACTTCAGTGAAGTAAGCAGGCTTGTATCCTCTGTTGAATCCACCCTGGCTTCAGATAAAAATGTATCCAGATGGCTCATCACCTGCAAAGCTGGTCTTAACCTAGCAGTACTTCCTGGGCTCCAGTTATCAGTGACAGGTAGGGAAGAGATTTATGGCATGCCCTTTCTAATGGTCTGTCTCTGCCCTTGAGTTGTGTATATTTGACTAATCATATCCCTGCCTTCAGATATCTCTATGTTCCTTCCCTAGGAAGAGATTCCTAGGTGATTTGAGAGTCAGGGTCCCTTGACTGAGGTGTCTCCTAATATCCATGACGAACCTCTAAACATGGTCCTCTATTATGGGCAGTGGCCTTGTGACTGCTTGGGCTTTTCTCACCCTCACGTATGAGTCACATGTTAAGCAGTAATCCTTAACTTTATCAATTTCTCAACTTCTGGCTGGGATCTTAGCCACAGAAACATTTAACTGTGCCTCTGATTCTGTACTAAGGAAAGGCATTTGGCTCTCTACTATTTGTGTAGGCTTCCACTGCCCCCTCCCCACACAGAGTCATCTTCATGAAGCAACAACTCCTGTTTAAAACTGAGACTATTACCTGGGGAGGCGGGCACTTGCCACACTTTATGCCCCCTCCTTGCTGGGGAGATCTCTCTCAATGGCCGTTGGTCTCAGTCCCTACATTCCCTCACTGAGTTGGATAAAGGTATTTGATATGTAACTTTCTGTGTGCTAGGGAGAGCCACACTTGGTTGGGTACAGGGTATCAATGGGGTTCTTAATGTCCAGATGTTAGGATTTGGGTGTGATGCTGTATGATTGAAGATGATCATTGATATCATTGTTGCTACCACTATTGCACAATTGCACTAAATTTGATACAAAGTGTATCATGTAAAGTGTCAATGGAAAAGATAAAATCTGTCAAGTATGATTATCCTGATTAAATCCATGTATCATCACTGTATTTGAAGTTATGAATATTGGCTGTGTATTTGTATCTCCAATATTTTTTGTACTTGAGGTGACACCCACAAGGTAGTTTATATCCCGTATGGCCAGCCCATTGTGAATTGACTACTCAAACTTGATGGGACATTAAGAAGAATCAAATCTCCAGAAAACTCTTCCTGAAGATTCCTCAGGCAGCAAGGAGCCAATGGTCACCCCTGTGATTCAGCAAAACATGTAATGGCATGTGATATGGACATGTGACCTCGGACTCCATCTTTGGCAGTAACTTACCATACACAGGAACTGTGGGCTTTGTTTGGGACAGTACATTTCCATGCACATGGCAGAGGATATCAAAGACACCTGAGATATCTCCATTTTGCCAAATTCCTGTCTTAATTCTCTGGACAGTGGATTTACAACTAAAAGGACAATAGAACAATAGACTGAGAACCTTCCATTCTTTTGGAAGTTACTGGAGAGAATTTTGCAAGCCAGCAGTCTATTCCATCACTGCTACAAACCGGATTTAAGAACATTGCAATCATTTGTATGTAAATGATCTATTAGCCATTTTAACTTTATTCTTTTCTTTTATCAATAAATCTTTAGTTAGTCTACTAAGGATTGACTGACAGTGTGATATGTGGATAAGATCTATAATATATATTGACCTGGGGGTATATGTCTGATCCTTTGGGACTGGTAGAACTATATGTATGATGAATTGGGTTTTCAGTAACCTCTCCCTGTATTAGACCTGTTTGTCTGGATGGGTGCCAAGGGCTGGAATGTCTAAAAGGGACTGTGTTTGGCTTCTTGTTAAGTAGGTGGTGCTATAGAACCACAGCTGTCTGCAGTATTTCATTTACCAAAGAGAGTATCTAGTTTCACAAGGGTCGTGCATGTAGCACTCTTATTAGCAACTCTAAAAGGAGTTATTCATTTTCACAAAGGGTGAATATCTGCTAAATATTTTCGGCCCCCTTTGGGGGCAGAAGGAGAGTCCACCTAGCTGCTGTGTTACACCTTTTTGAGTTTTCTGCAGAAGCCAGGCAGATTTCTAGTGTGTGTGCTGAAAATGGGCCCTCGATAATTCTGAGTTGCACAAGAATGTGGCTGATTATTCTAAACTACCTTCCTTTGTGACTGATGTAACATTTTTTAAACTTGCATGTGATTTATTAAGAACACATGTATTTGCACCGTGGCAACAAATATTGCTTCCTCCAAATAATTAACAACTGCTGTTCATGTGCTATGGGAAAACAGAGAAGTCAGAAAAATAAATATTCTTACAGAATAAATCAGGCACTCTTGAAAATGACATCAGTGTAATCTAAGTGAGTTATCTACAGACCAGTTTAAACTGTAAGGGCTTTTAAGCTTCTGAGCTGAAGCTTTTGTTTTATGGCAAGTTATTATACAGTAAGTGCACGAGAGACAACATGATATGATTTCAAAGACTAATCTTGACAGATCTTCAGCATTCAGATTTCTTGTTCTGAATGCAGGAACAAGTATTTTACTTCGCTATATTTTTATTTACCATGGCAAATTACCTTTCATTTTACTGAAAACACTCACAACTTTGCAAATAAATACATATAGAAAATTAGACTTTCTTGAATCATATGGTGAATGGATGAGTTATGAGAAAGTTTTTGTTGATTCAGGCTAAAAGCAATGACAACCTTATATTACGGGGACAAAAACCAAAACCAATCCCCCCAACTTATTTCTCTCTGTATAGATACAGAAAGTGATAGTTTAAATATGAATCAATTTTAAATATGAGACATTATACCATACATACATGTCATTGTGATTCCTGCATTGTTAGGTTTAGGATATGGTAGGTAGATAGATTGATTGATAGATAGATAGATAGGTTAGTGTGTATAAACCATATATATGAGTATGGAGTGGTGTTTAATTGGCTATTCACCAGTCATGATATTGTAAGCTTACTCTGATGAAATCTTTAAAACATATCACATCATCAAATACACACACCATGTGCAAGTATTGATCACCTGTCTTGAATGTCATGGCATTGATCTGTGCATATTGTTGCTTTGTAGGTGAAAGAGACTTTGATGTAAAAGCTACAGGCTACCCTTCCTGTAGCAGAGTTGCACTTAGTCCCTTCTCAGTTGCATCACATTTTCCTAAAGGACAAAAATAATTGTGGTTTGTGTATACATAGAAAAACTATTTTAGATAATTTTAGAGTTTTTAAAAAGAATGATCTACCATTTTAAAAGGGACTATATTACATCAAAATAGTATTGTTCAACAGAGCCGTCGATACTAATTATAATACATCAACTGATAAACTATATTTCTGTCTAATGTAAAACAATATTTGGCCAATCAAATATCTGGTCATGCTGCTAGCAGAAAAACACATTCAATGCATTCCAGAGCATAAAAAAATAACTGGGTCTGATCCTCAGCTGGTTAAATAGACTGATTAAGTCTGGCTTCCTGTGTCTAATACATTCTAAATGAATTGTTGGCTTAATCAAAAGTTAGGAAGATGAGAATTTTAGTAAATTCAAAACCATTAGATTCTTCAAATACCAGGACAACAATTTATGGCTGCAAAGGCAACTTGGGGAGTAAGAAATTATAAGTCTTGTCATAATGTAAAAAATAAATAAATTTCTCAGTCTTTTGTATAACAGGAAGGTTAGCTAAATAAAAAAAATAGCAAATTCTGCTCTTTTTTTTTTTTTTACAAAATTCTTCTTTTCATGATTTATAGCTTAATCAGTAGGTTTGTGTCTCTTGGGCCACATGAAAAATTAGAAGCTGATGGCTCTGATAGATAACTTTCTTTCCTGCAATTATTTTTGAAATGTTATAACATCCTTGAAGACATTTATGTGTTTAACAAAATTCAGCAAATCCCTTGCTTCACAGCTCCTTTTTGTCTCAAAATAGCATGAGATAAAGACAATCAAAATGCCCTTTGTATAGGTAGCATCAAATCAAATTTCCAATCCAACAATTCTTCAAAGTTCGGCAAAGTAATAAGAGGATTGTCTCTTTCTGCATCCTCCTTTAAGCCTATTACTTAGTAGGGAGCTCCTCACAATCTTGCTTTATTGTATTTGATAATTTTAAAGCTATTTAAATCTATCTTAATTTGATCTTATTTTTTTTAATTACAACAGGCTGATTTTTCCCATCTGTTCCACAGAAGTTTCTGTTTTCTGAATTGTAGGAAAAAGAATTTCTCTTCCACTGTTCAAATAAGTTGATATAAAGTATTTAATATAACATTGTCAGTTGAAGAAGCCAGATCAGGGGAGAGACTAGATTTGAGGGTGGGGCAAATGACCTTGGAGACAAAGGAATTTTCTAATGAGTGAGCACCTTCTCTACTTTCTTTCATCTCTAGAACTTGATCCAATTGCTTCTGTGTAAAAATGGGGAGAGTAATTTTTTACAAAAATATTTGTAAAATTTAATTCCTTTTTAATCAATAAAAACCAAAACATCTTGAATGTTTAGCTTATTCATAATGGGCTAGATCAGAGATTCTCAACCAGTGGTATGAGTACCCCTGTGGGTGTGCAGAGCTCTTCCAGGGGTTCGCAAACTCATCTAGATATTTGCCTAGTTCAGTGTTTCTCAGTCTGTGACCCAGAGGGTTCATGGGGTGGGTTCATGCCACAGAGGGCCCCATGAAGCTAAGCTACATGCTTGAACCACTGGCAGTGGGGCTCGGGCATCAGCTTCAGACCCAGGTCATGGGGCTTGGTCTTCGGGTACACTGAAATGTAAGTACAATATTTATATTCCAATTGATTTATTTTATAATTACATAGGCATCTTTTACGAGAGAGGCTTCTGAACTTAATTGAAATTGTTCCAGTTGGGAAGATTCTGAGTGCTGTAATCCAGCCTTAGAGACTAAAACTCCCATGGTGCCTTGGGGAAGAGAGATCTTCCAGCCAGAGCATGTGATGGGCTCCATTTTGGAGAGGAGCTGAGATTGCTTTTGTGGAGCTCTGTCCATACCAGGAGCTGCTGATAAATTGCTGCTAAGAACCTGCTGAGCCTTTGATCAAACGGAGTCTCCGAGATTGTGGGTGGATTCATTGGAGCCAGGGCAGAGACTGTTGCTCTGCCTAGAGCTGATTGAGATGGGACTGCAGTGAAGGCAGTGTGACTAACCACTACCCTTGTTTGAGAAAGTACTTGCAAAGGAACAGAGACAGCAAAGAAACTTTAAGGGATTGTCTGAGTCTGAGAAGAGGTGGAGTGATCTTCTCATCAAACCAGAATCCAGAGTTGCTGATGTCTAGTTAAAACAACTCCAATCTTCAGAGGGGTTGTGCAGCTTGGAATCATCCCAAATTAGAATTGTTCTGCCCCTTGTTGCCTTGGCTGAACTGTTTCACTGGGCCAACAGAATGCTGTCCTCAGCTTCAAGATCTTCAAGCGTGCCTGTAGCGAGGTCTTATTGGAAAACCCAGGAGGTGGGCAGGTGCAAGCCCACCCACTTCTAAAGGCCCCTCCCCCAGCCTAGCGGGAGGGACCACTGGACCCAGGGACCAAGTAAATGCGGAGAACAACTAATGAAAAACAGGGGTCAGAGTGAAGGTCATAGGTTCAAAACAAGGATACCAGGACGGGGAAACTGAGCAGAGAACCCCAGATAGTGCCCACTGCTCCTCAAAGCTGTCAAGAGAGCCAGCAGACGCTGGCCAGTGGAACTCTGCCCAGATGTATGAAACTAGGGAGGAATGGAAATAGGTCCCACAGTCGCAGAGCACCCCCTCGTCCAACATCCTCCTCCTGGTATTATATATGGAAACTTTGGCCAGGGCCAGGAGGAAGTTGACGAGGATGTCTCGCGACTTCATGGGGCTACGGATAGGGTGTACAAAGAGGAACAAGTGTGGGGAGAAGTGCAGTCAGAACCTCAACCAAAGGTTCTGGAGGAGCCAGAATAGGGGCTGCAACCTGGCACATTCAAGATAGGTGTGCACCAGGTCCTCCTTAATGCCACAAAAGGGGCAGGCCTCGGGTATAGGGGTGAACTGTGCCAGGTGCACGTCCGTGCTCACGGCTCTGTGAAGGAGCCGCCAACCGATGTCCCCGGCAGACCGTGGGACCAAGGTGCAATAAAGGCTGGCCCACCAGGGCTCCTCGCCCTCTTTAGGTGGAAGATAGTCCCGCCATTTGGTGTCGGGGGGGAACACGAGGGTGAGGAAGTGCAGTGTGTGGAACACGAGCGTGTACAGATGGTTTCTGGGCGCAGTTCAAAGCCAGACTGGCTGCAGGATATGCGGCTGGCTTGGAATGTGGGAGCGGGGAGGCCGGGGGGGCTCGTGGAACAGGGGCCGAAGAAAAATGTCCTGAGGGCCAAGGGTGAGGGGTGGGCGGGGAGCCTCCTTTCGCAGGGCTCGCCACAGGAAAACAAGAGAATTGGGTGACAAGGCAGCCTTCACCTCCTGGAGTACGCACCTAGGGGTCGGAAGGGTGGAAAGCCCCATGCGTCGACCGAGCACACAGGGCATCACCCAGTCCCCCCTGTTATAGTCCAGGAGGTCTCCGACTCTGGTGGTTTCTGCCGGGACCAACCTCTGACACACCGAGGGAGACTCCGCCACCTGCACATGGAGATCGAGTTTGTATAGCAGAGGATCCGTGAGGAGGTCCGCCCCCTTGGTGGTCACAAAGGACCTGGGCGCCGAAAAAATCTTCCAGGTCCAGAAGAGGTCCTGGTAGAAGACCAGCAGCTTGGAGAGGTCTCGCGGAAGACCTCTTGGATGGAGAAAAAAGAGCTGCTGGTCATATTGGAGCTCTTGGAGGCATCGGAGGAAGGCGTGCGCCAATGCGCGCCATGCTGGACTACCTGCACCGTAAAGGAGCCTCTGCAGGGCCTGGAGGAGGAAGACATGGACCTGGCTGGGCAAGCAAACCAGGCCCTGTCCTCCCTCCTCCAGGGGAAGACTCAGGACCCCTGCAGAGGCCCAGTGCAGCCCCGGCCAGAAAAACTCCAGAGCCATCCTCTGGAGCCTGACTAGGATCCTCAGGGCCGAGCTCAGGGTGTTGAGCCGGTGCCAGAGCATGGACAGGACTAGTTGGTTCAGCACCAGTGCCCTCCCTCACAAGGAGAGACACCGGAACAGTCCTGTCCATCTCCACATCCGCTCACCCACCCTGGCCTCCAAATTCTGCCAGTCATCCGGTGGAGAAGGATGCATGGCAGATAGATAAACGCCAAGATGGAGCAGCAGACCCCCGCTCCACCGGATGGCTTGAAGCGTGGGAGGGAGCTTGCCTGTCACCCATCCCCAACCACCGGGCCAGAGCTCTTGACCCAGTTGACCCGGGCGGAGGAGGCCACCAAGTAAACGGCCTGGCAGGCCTCCACCCATACCAGGTCATCCGGGTCCTGGACCATGAGGAGCACGTCGTCGGCATACGCTGACAGGACCAGCCATAACTCCGGCTCCCAAAGCTCCAACCCCGTCAACCTCCAGTGGAAGAGACGGAGGAAGGGCTCGATCGCCAGAGCATACAGCTGGCCCAAGAGGGGGCACCCCTGCCGTACTCCCCGCCCGAAGCTGACCGGCTCGATCAGGATCCAGTTGAGCCTGAGCAGACACTCCGCGTCAGCGTACAGAACCTGGAAAAAGCCTACAAACTGGGTCCCGAAGCCGAATGCCCGCAGGGTGCCCAGGAGATACCCATGGCCCACCCTGTCGAATGCCTTCTCCTGGTCCAGGGACAGGAGGGCGAATGACAGACCATCCCTATGCCCCAGATCCAAGAGGTCCCGGACCAAATACAAGTTGTCAAAGATGGTCTGGCCCAGGACAGTGTAGGTCTGGTCAGCACGGACCCCAGCTGCAGCGAGACCTTCACTACGACCTTGTGGACCATGCTGAGGAGCGAGACGGGACGCCAATTCCGTAGGTCACGGAGGTCCCCCTTCTTCGGCAATAAGGCGAGCACAGCTTGCCTGCACGAAAGAGGGAGAACCCCACTTTGCAAGGACTTGGCCCAGACGATAACAAGGTCCAGGCCGAGGATGTCCCAGAACATATGGTAGAACTCTACGGTCAGCCTGTCCATGCCTGGAGATTTATTAGTAGGCATGCGACGGAGGGCTTCCGAGAGCTCGACCAGAGAGAGAGGCAGTCCAGCCGGTCTCGGTCGCCTGCACTGACTGTCGGGAGTTCAGTCCAGAGCACCCTGTGGGCATCGGTGTCAGTCGGATCTAGGGAGAAAAGGTTAGCGTAGAAGGTGCTGGCCCTTCCACGCATCTCCTTTAGATCCATGAGGAGGGTCTCATCCTCCACCAGAAGGAAGGTGACATGCTTTTTGGCCCCCCTCCTTATCTCCAGGGCATAGAAGAAGTGGGAGCTGCTATCCATCTCCCAAAGGAGGCAGATGCGGGAACGAACAAAAGCGCCCCAGGCTCGGTGGTCCTCCAGGGCCTGGAGCTCCTTCCGCTTCTCCTGGCAAGCTGCGCAGAGGGGTGGATCCTCGGGGCCAGAGGCGAGACGCCTCTCTAGCTCTAAAACCTCCCGCTCCAACTGCCCTATCACCGCATCCCTCAGCTGGGTGGCAGCCCAGGTGTAGTCGTGGCAGAAGAACCGTGCGCGCACCTTCCCCACATCCCACCACCGCCTCGCCGAGGGAAAGGCATGCCGCTGGTCTGCCAGGCCAGTTAGAACTCCCGGAAGGAAGCCACGAAGCCCACATCCTCCAGCAAGCTGTTATTAAAATACCAATAGGCAGGCCCCGGCCTCTCCGAACTGAGAGAGGCTGTCACGGTCACCAAGTGGTGATCCAAGAACGGGTCCAGCCGGATGCCGGAGGCATAGACTCGTGCCAGATGGAAACGTGGAATATAAATGCGGTCCAACCGGGAGTGGCGCGACCGATCCCCCTCCACCCGGACATAAGTAAAGGTAACATCGTTGTCCGGGTGGTGGTCACGCCAGACGTCCACCAGGGAGTGATGGTCCACGATCTCCCTGAGGACGCCCGCAGCTGCCTGGGATGTCTCGACTCCTGAGCGGTCCCGGTCCTTGAGGGTGGTGCTGAAGTTCCCCACTCAGGACCAGACACTCGTGAGGATCCAGAGTGCTGAGGAAGGCTGACGCCTGCCGATAGAAACGCACTTGTTCCGGGCCCACGTTCAGGGCACAAATGTTGACCAGGTTTAATCTCAGCCCCTCCATGCAGGCGTGGATGTGCAACAGGCGACCCGGCACGACCTCGGCTACCCCCAGCACCTCGGGCCATAGCTTGAGGGAGAACAGGGTGGCTAAAGTAAACCTCGTCCCCCCACTCCAGCCGCCAGCTAGCCTCGACGGCTGGAGCCGTGCGGGTGTCCTGCAGGAAGATCACAGAGTAACCCCCTCCTGAAGGAAGGAGAGCACCTGGCTCCTGCGGAGACCCACGCTACAGCCCCTGATGTTCAGCGTAGCAAAGATTGTGTCCTTCATAGGGAGGGCTGGGGCAAATCCTCACGGGCAGGGTAATCGACGGCCTCCAACAACCCATGTTTGACCCCAAAGGTCATCAGGGAGTCGCGGAACTTATGGGCCCGCCGGTAGGCTGTGAGGCCCTGCCTCCCGGTCCCTCTCCCCTCCTGCAAAAGGCCCTTCATGGCCCGGAGGACCCGGTGGAAGTCCCCCCAGCGCTGGAGGGCGAGCTGCACCTTGCCCTTTGAGCCATGGGTGTCCAGCAGGAAATGGCACAGCTCTTCCCTCAGCGCAGAGGGGACGCAGCAGCCAACCCGCTGCCATCCTCCGGTAAGGCCCCTAAAAGATCTTCGCGGCCTGCAGAGATGGGCAAGCACGTAGCGCAACTCTGGCGCAGTTGCACCGGGCAGCCCGTCCCCATCCCCGGCACAGGAGGGGGTGGTGGAGGGAATAGTGCAGCCCCCATGATGTTGGGAAGAAGGGACATGAAAACCGCCCCCTGAGAATTGTCCGTAGACAGAGGAAACGAGACAACCTCGGGGGCGGCAATAACATGGGAGGTGGCGGGGGAGGGAGCGAGCAACTCATTGGGGACGGAAATAGGATCGGGGTGGGGGCAGGGACGGGGCCAGGGACAAGGACAGAAGAAGGGGCGGGATCAGGGACAAAGCCAATATTGGGACCGGGGCAGGAAAGGGGCCGGGAGGAAGGGGAGGAATAGGAGCGGGGACACTGATCGGTTCACGGTCCCTATCAGCCGGGCTATCGGGGTGCGGCTCCTCTCAGCCGGGAGTGGGGGACAAAGGGACCGGGGTTAGAGAGGGGCCTTCACTGACGCCGGGCACGGGAGCTATGAGACAAACGTCGCCCTCAGCCATGGCATCTGGCACTACGGAAACATCAGTGAGGCCCCCCTTCGGAGGGGAAGCCAACCGCTCCGTCCGGGTGGTAGAGGGCACGCCCACAGGCTCGGGACCCAACTGCTCGGCATCGGCCATTGCCGCTGAGGGCTCGGCGGCCTCAGGTGAGGTGCCATCCGCGGTCAGGCAAATAGGGAGAGCCAGGGGCACCCCGAGGACCAGAGCGGGGGCTACAGCTGGGAGTGAGGGGCAGGGAGAAGGAGGAGGGGGCGGTGGAACTGAGCTGCCACCCAGATTGAGGCCTGCTGGTTGGCGGGGGGGGTCGTCCTCCTCCTGGGTGACCAGGGTCAGACCCAGGGCCTTGATCTCCTCAAATATGAAAGTAAATTCAGTCCGCACGGCCCCAGAGTCCTCCCCGCCAGGAACCAGGGCAGTAATAGCCCTGCTGTCGACAGCGGCGGGGGGCACAGATGGCAAAGGGGCCGGGGGAACTCCTACAGAGGCCTCCTCAGGAGGGGACTGAACAAGGGAGATGGTGACATCTCCGTCCGCTGCCATGGGTGCCATGGTCGGCATCTCCTGCTGGGCTCCATCCGGGGCGCGGCAGAAGATGTAACAGCATCAGCCCCCCGCAGCATCTTTTGGGGGGCCTCCTCTCCCTCTTTGTCAGAGGGAAGGGATCGAGCCCACAATTTACGGGCGCTGCACTTCCCCCGGACGAGCACCCAGCCCTCCGAAGTGGAGGTGGAGGGCCGGTCAGCAGGGGCAGGGCCAGGGGGCAAGGGCGATCGTTCTGGGGCTCCGGGCAGCAAGGGCGGGACAACGGGAGGAATGAAAACCTCCCTCTGGGTCAGACCCTCTCCCTCAGCCGGCAGAGGTCTTGCTGCCGTCTCCTCCATGGGAGGAGGGGCAGGGGCAGTGGCAGCCGTGCTGCAAGGGTCGCCGGTGGTGACAGGGCTGGCGCCCTCCCGGGACTCGGAGGTCCCGGACACTCCTCCGGGCTGGGCCAGGGGGCAGTCCCTCTGGGAGCTGCAACTGGCCAAACCTGCGGATGCGGCAGGTAAACAAACCGGCCCTGCCTGCCAGGGAGCTTACCCTGGCGCACCGCATGCCAAAGGTTGCCGATCCCTGTGTTATATCATGTTTCCTTACTTTGTTAAGTAAAGGTGTGTTAACTTTAATCTAAATGCATATTGGGTTATATTGTTTATAATTGGTATTTTTGAGTTAGATCCATTGCACAGATTAGTTTAGGTTTATTTCTGGAGGCCCCCAAGGCACACTAATCAGTGTGTTCAGAGCCAGGTGGAGGCACTTCCAATTTTAATTTCCCTTTACAAGTAAAAGGACTGCATCAGAGGGGTGGACAGAAGATTCCCACCTATCCAACATCACCAATGGGACACTAAGGATCTCTTTTACTGTCAGCACATCAGCTGTCCAGGCACACAGGTGAGTGTTACCTGCTCCCGAGTAACCAAGGGCGGAAAGGGGGGTTACAATTATATGATAAAAATGAGAAAGTAAGCAATTTTTCAGTAATAATGTGCTGTGACACTTTTGGATTTTTATATCTGTCTTTGTAAGCAAGTAGTTTTTAAATGAGGCGAAACTTGAGGTATGCAAGACAAATCAGGCTCTGGAAAGGGATACAGTAGTCTGGAAAGATTAAGAACCACTGGACTAGATTGGCCCTGTCTTTATGTTGCTGCACAAGGGCACCGGAGGGAGGGGGAGTACTTTGTTCCCCATTGTGCATATTGTTAAATCATAGACCCTGTGCTCAGGTGCAGTGAGGAGGCTACTATGAGTATTTGATCCCTCAGAAGCAGATCACTCAGGGGAAGGGATCGTTGGAGTAGGTAGATCCATCCACTCTGCACTCATGCATTGGCTATCTGAACTTGCTAGAGTATGAGTTATCTTTTAAAATGTTATGGTCAATCACGCTCCTCCCACTTTGAGAACAAGAAGAGACCAAGGAAGCAGCAAGGCAAGAAGAGCGGGCAGGTTGTAGGATGAGGAGTAGACAGAAACAAGAGCTGAGTGGTAGGCAGAATTTTGCTTAACCTTAGAAGTGATGAGAAGGAGTTTAAACTTGATGAAAAAGAACAAAAGAGGGGATTTGAGGAGCAGAGGACAGAGATGACATGGCCAGAGGCGCAACAGAAAAAGGAAATAGATGGCATTTTATTTGTTGCCTGCAAGATAACACTTAAAGCTCTCTGAAAGTTCAGTTAAAGGAGCAAGATCTTTTTCAGCGGTATCTGAAGGGCAGGAAGGTTAGAAATTCCCTGCTATGTGAGAACAGGAGTCAGCAGCAGCTTCCCCTACCTTCCCTGCCTTCCCAGCAGCTGACTGTAAAAAATGGTCAATGCCTTTCCATTAACCATAAGGATTTGGTAAAATTCTTAAAGCTGGTTGAAAAAAGGCATAAAATTATTAATGGGAAAAAATGTTAACCAAATTTTTGTATTTTTGACCAGATCTAGAAATTTCTATTTGAATTCCATCATACTAGGTGTACGGAATAATAGACAAAAACTAATAATTGAAATAAGATGGATGAAATGAATACCCAGTATCTCCCTCTTGAAAGTTCCACTAAATAGCAAAGACCATTGGAGTAAGCAGGGCATAGATTTAAAAAGAAAAATCTAAATGATCAGATATTCTTTTGAGAGAGCTTCTCTATGAGAATTAATTGCTAAGATTGTACTGCTTTCCTATATATTCTCAGCGTGTAAAGTTTCAGAAGTACTCACTGTTGGGGTATGCCCCATTGAAGTCAATATTAAAACTCAAATTTAGGCCAACCTAGGACAATCTTTTTTGTGTTTGTATAGTGCTCCGCACAATGGGTTTCTGATTCTATATGAATAGGGCTCCTAGGCATTATGGAAATACAAATAAAAATAATTAATGGATTGATAGGGTTTAAGGCCAGAAGGGACCATTGGATCATATAGTCTGACCTCCTATATAACACAGGCCCTTAAATTTCAGCCAATTAGCCCTGTATTGAATCCAGTAATCTGTGTTTGATGACAGCACATCTTCCAGAAAGCCAGCAAGGCTTGATATGAAGACATCCAGAGACTGGGGATCTACCACTTCTCCTGATAGTTTTTTTTTTTCTCCAGCAGTTATTTTCAGTATTAAAATTTTGGCCTTACTTCCAATTTGAATTTGGCTTTAGCTTCCAGCCATTGGTTCTTGCTGAGCTTTTCGCTACTAGAAAATAATAATAATAAATAATTAATACATTCATATTAGAAATACAGCTCAGTGAATAATTTGCAGAAAATATTGTATTCAATTAATTTAGTCTGTTTTTCTGTTCCAAATTTACTCTTGAGCAGTTTGTGATTTTCTAGAATTTTTTTATAAGAACTATTCACAGAACAGTTTCAACAAGTGTTTCTTGATCTATATATTATTCACATGCATCTTATTGTAACGTTTCTGTGACTCTGTATAAAAAGCGTATATCACAGTTGCTACCACTGTTATACAATTGCAGTAGATCTGTACAAAGTCTGCCTTGTAAGGTATCAATGGAAATGTTATAGTCTGCTGAGTATTAATATCCTGTTTATACATCTGTATTATCATTGTATATGACGTCATGAATTTTTGATATGTGTTTGTATCTAAAACGCATCGTATTCCTGGGTAACACCACAAGTTGATGGGCCATTAAGGAGAATCAACCCCCCCTGAGGATATTGCAGAGAGCATATGGACAATGAAGGCCCAGTGATTCAATGGGTCAAGTAGAACATGTGATCACTGACTCCATGTTTGAGACAGTTACTTTCCATGCACATGGGCTGAGGATATAAACTGGAGACTCTGACCTCACCTCTTTGCTTCTTTCATGCTTCATATCTCTGGATTATGATTTCTAACAAAAGGAAGCTTCGAATAGTGGACTGACGACCCCAATCTTTTTGATGATCCAGAAAGACTTATTACAAGCTGGCAGATTTAACATCACTGCTATTATCCTGATCTACAAACTCTGAAATCAACTAATGTATATAAGAACATACTGGGTCAGACCAAAGGTCCATCTAGTCCAGTATCCTTTCTACTGACAATGGCCAATGCCAGGTGCTCAGAGGGAATGAACAAAACAAATAATCATCAAGTGATCCATTCCCTGTCACTCATTCCCAGCTTCTGGAAAACAGAGGCTAGGGACACCATCCCTGCCCATCCAGGCTAATAGCCACTGATGGATCCCATACTCCATGAATTTATTGAGTTCTTTTTTTGAACCCTGTTATAGTCTTGGCCTTCACAACATCCTCTGGCAAAGAGTTCCACAGGTTGACTGTGCATTGTGTGAAAAAATACTTCCTTTTGTTTGTTTTAAAGCTGCTGCCTATTAATTTCATTTGGTGACCCCCAGTTCTTGTGTTGTTAGAAGGAGTAAATAACACTTCTTTATTTATTTTCTCCACATCTGCATGTAGTATTCAAGATGTGGGCATACCATGGATTTATATAGAGGCAATATGATATTTTCTGTCTTATTATCTATCCCTTTCTTAATGATTCCCAATATTCTGTTTGCTTTTTTGAGTGAGTGGATGTTTTCAGAGAACTATCCAAAATGACTCCAAGATCTCTCACGTGAGTGGTAACAGCAAATTTAGACCCCATCATTTTGTATGTACAGTTGGGATTATGCTTGCCAATGTGCATTACTTTGCATTGATCAACATTGAATTTTGCCCAGGCACCCAGTTTTGAGAGATCCTTTTGTAGCTCTTTGCAGTCTGCCCAGGTCTTAACTATCTTTAATAATTTTGTATCTTCTGCAAATTTTGCCACCTCACTGTTTACCCCTTTTTCCGGATCATTTATGATTATGTTGAATAGGACTTGTCCCAGAACAGGTCCCTGAGGGACACCACTATTTACCTCTCTCCGTTCTGAAAACTGACCATTTATACCTCTCTTTGTTTCCTATATTTTAACCAGTTACCAATCCATGAGAGCACCTTCCCTCTTATCCTGTGGCAGCTTACTTTGCTTAAGATTCTTTGGTGAGGGACCTTGTCAAAGGTTTTCCGAAAATCTAAGCATACTATATCCACTGGATCTCCCTTGTCCACATGCTTGTTCACCCCCCTCAAAGAATGCTAGTAGATTGGTGAGGCATGATTTCCCTTTACAAAAACCATGTTGACTCTTCCCCCAACAAATTATGTTCATCTATGTGTCTGGCAATTTTGTTCTTTACTATAGTTTCAACCAGTTTGTCCAGTACTGAAGTCAGGCTTACTGGCCTGTAATTGCCAGGATCACCTCTGGAGCCTTTTTTAAAAATTGGCGTCACATTAGCTATCCTCCAGTCATTTGGTACAGAAGCTGATTTAAATGATAGGTTACAGATTACATTTAGTAGTTCTGCAATTTCACATTTCAATTCCTTCATAACTCTTGGGTGAATACCATCTGGTCCTGGTGACTTATTACTGTTTAGTTTATCACTTTGTTCCAAAACCTCCTCTAATGACACCTCAATCTGGGACAGTTCCTCAGATTTGTCACCTAAAAAGAGTGGCTGAGGTTTGGGAATCTCCCTCACATCCTCAGCCATGAAGACCTATGCAAATAATTAATTTAGTTTCTCCACAATGGCCTTATTGTCCTTGAGTGCTCCATTAGCATGTTGATCGTCCAGTGGCCCCACTGGTTGTTTAGCAGGCTTTTTGCTTCTGATGTACTTTAAAAATGTTTGCTATTACTCTTTGAGTCTTTGGCTAGCTGTTCTTCAAATTCTTTTTTGGCCTTCCTAATTATATTTTTACACTTCATTTGACAGAGTTTATGCTCCTTTCTATTTTCCTCACTAGGATTTAACTTCCACTTTTTAAAGGATGCCTTTTTGCCTTTCACTGCTTCTTTTACTTTGTTGTACTTTGTTGTTTAGCCACAATGGCACTTTTTTAGTTCTCTTATTATGTTTTTTTTAAATTTGGGGTATACATTTAAGTTGAGCCTCTATTATGGTGTCTTTAAAAAGTTTTCATGCAGCTTGCAGGGATTTCACTTTTGGTGCCATACCTTTTAATTTCTGTTTAACTAACTTCCTCATTTTTGTGTAGTTCCCCTTTCTGAAATTAAATGCTACAGTGTTGGGCTGCTGTGGTGTTTTCCCCACCACAGAGCTGTTAAAATTTAATTATATTATGGTCACTATTACCAAGCAGTCCAGCTATATTCACCTCTTGGACCAGATCCTGTGCTCCACTTAGGACTAAATCAAGAATTGCCTCTCCTCTTGTGGGTTCCCAGACTAGCTGCTCCAAGAAGCAGTCATTTAAGGTGTCAATAAACTTTATCTCTTCATCCCATCCTGAGGTGACATGTACTTAGTCAATATGGGGATAGTTGAAATCCCCTATTATTAATGAGTTTTTAATTTTAATAGCCTCTCTAATCTCTCTGAGCATTTTACAGTCACGATCACCATCCTGGTCAGGTGGCCGGTAATATATCTCTCCTTCTATATTCTTATTATTAGAGCACGGAATTACTATCCATAGAGATTATATGGTACAGTTTCGTTCATTTAAGATTTGTACATCATTTCATTCTACGCTTTCTTTCACATATAGTGCCACTTGCTGACCAGCATGACCTGTTCTGTCCTTCCAATGTATTTTGTACCCTGGTATTACCATGTCCCATTGATTATCCTCATTCCACCAAGTTTTTGTGATGCCTGTTATATCTATATCCTCATGTAATACGAGACACTCTAGTTCACGCATTTTATTATTTAGACTTCTAGCATTGGTATATAAGTACTTTAGCTGTCTGCTCTTGCACAATGTAATTGAATGGGACTTTTTTTCTCATCAGATCCTACCTGTATTTTATCATCTGCCATCCTCTCCTTCTTACTAGGACATAAAGAATCTCCATTAATTGATCCTCCCCTAAGGGATGTTTCTGTCCAAAGCATGTGCTCCTCCACACCTGTCGGCTTTTCCCTAGCCCTTAGTTTAAAAACTGCTCTACGACCTCTTTAATTTTAAGTGCCAGCAATCTGGTTCCATTTTGGTTTCCATTTCCTGTATAGGCTCCCCCTTTCCCAAAAGTTTCCCCAGTTCCTAATCAATCTAAACCCTTCTTCCCTACCCCATTGTCTCACCCACACATTGAGACCCTGCAGTTCTGCCTGTCTAACTGGCCCTGCACGTGGAACTGTGAGCATTTCAGAGAATGCTACCATGCAGGTCCTGGATTTCAGTCTCTTACCTAGCAGCCTAAATTGTGACCTATGTGTACCATGACCACCGACTCCTGCCCAGCATTACACATAAGTCTATCTAGCTGTCTTGAGGGATCTGCAACCTTCGCACCAGGCAGGCAAGTCACCATGCAGTTCTCCCTGTCATCGCAAACCCAGCAATCTATGTTTCTAATAATTGATTCCCCCCTAACTATTACCTGTTTCTTCCTAAAAACTGGTATTGCCTCCCCCGGAGAGGTATCCTCAGTGTGAGAGGAGACCACAACATCATCTGGAAGAAGGGTCCCAACTATGGGATCGTTTCCCTCTGCTCCAGTTGGATGTTCTCCTACCATGAGATGTTCATCCTCCTCAACAGCACAGAGGCTGTCAGACCAGGGGTGGACCATTCTACTGTGTCCCAGAAAGTCTCCTCTATGTACCTCTCTGTCTCCCTTAGCTCCTCCAGTTCAACCACTCTGGTGTCCAAAGCCTGCACACGGTCTCTCAGAGCTAGGAGCTCCTTGCACTGAATGCACACACACACCACCTGCACATAGGCCGGTAATAATACATGCTGCACTGGGTGCAATAAATTAGATAGTCCCCACTCTGTTCCTGGCCTTGGGCCTGAATTATCTTTTTAACTCTTGAAGCTCATTCCTTTGTTGTTGTTTTGTTTTTATCAGGTGGTGTTTTTGGCTTTAAGTTAAAGGAATGTTAAGCGTACCTAGCCTCCCTTCACACTGCCCGGTCTAAACTCCCAATTAGCCTCTCCTGTTCACTAGCTCCTCTAGTCACTTAGGGTCTTCCTGAGTAGCCCTGCCCCCTGGTTAAGGGTTGATGGGTGCTAAAGGGCTTAGGGATAAAAGCCTTGTTACGAAGCTCTCATCTCTCAGCTCTCAGTCTAGCCTGCTGCTAAGCTCAGTAACCACACGGTCAGCACATGGTCCCCCAAACAAACAGACCACACAGTATATTTCAGTCAAGCAGCAAGCACACCACAAACACACACACTATAGACAACAAACTTACCCCGAGGGTCATTGTTATAGTAGCCAGGCAAGGTACTAACAAACTTCAACAGGACTTTATTTTTTAAAGTGGAAACCTCTTTTCCAAGCTGCTGCTGCACCCTCAGTAGCTCTCCCTCAGCTTCTTCAACTACTCCCCCATCCTTCCTGTTTCCTGTCCTTTCAGACTCCCAACAGCCAGTGCTCCCAATTCCAATAATTTAAAGCAACATCTAAACACCACAGTCAGGTAATTGCCCCTCCTTCACCTAGAGAACTCCCTCGCAAAACTCTCCTGTTAGCTGCTCCTGTTTGCATTTTAACCCTTTAATAACTTTCTTCCTTTTTACATATTTTAATAAAAAAATATTTCTATAAAGTTTTTAGTTTACTAAAGGATTATCTACAAGCATGGTTTCTGCGTAAGAGCTAAAATATATTTCCATGTGGGGTGTGTATTTGGCTCTTTGGAATTGGATGGACCTAATATATGTGATTTCTGGTTTTAATAGTCATTTATCACAGAAGTCTGGTTTGTCTGGCTGGTGCATGAAGGGACTCTCTGTGACTTCATAATAACCAGTATAGAATTTTGGAAGCACACATCTGTTACTGGCTTGGTGAAATCTTGTGATAGAATATACCACCAGTTTGGGGTACATGCCCTGTTTTCTGGCAGTCTGACCTGAGATTAGCACTCTTAGCTGTGTCCGATACCAGGCAGCGTGACATTTTCAACATTCAGAATTAGACTTGTACTGGATAGTTTTGCTGGACATATAGGTCACTTGATATATTTTTTTCCCCTGACTAAATAAGCAGAACTCTTAGAATCAGGTTTCTGGGTGTGAATGCTTGCATTTTATGGATAGAAGGTTTGCAGTCTCAAACGTGTTTCTAGCATTCACCTAAAATACACCTTTCCCATGAACATTCCTGCAAGTAAAGTAATTCCCTAACATACTTGTGGAAAACAAACACAAAATTGCACAGACACAATTGAGGCAAATTCAAGTTTTTAATCAAGTGAATATATAAGGGAATTTATGGTGTTACGCACACAGTGCTAGTTAGTGGTTATTGGAATAAATCTGGGATTCAGTCCTTTTTTCAGTCTTTTGTCCTGTACCTCTCATTATATTTTGGCCATCCTGTCTTCTTGTTTAACTTACTTATTGCAGAAATATGCAGTTATTTGATTTTTCTGGTACTAAAACTCTGATTCACAAATTAATAATTTCTCTTATGAGTTACCATGCCAGTCTTTTTTGTAAACCTTTTTCCTTTTCTAGGCATTTCTGTAATATGATGCCTGCTAATCTTTTCCCCACGTTCTTGTTATTCTCTTGTCGCTCAATTATTTATTTATTTGCTCCAAGTGACCCCATACTTTAGAATCAAGTTTTACATCTTTTTTATTGGTTTTAAAATTCTTAAGAATTCAGCATCTTTTTTATGTATGTGGATTACTTCAAATATACATTAATCCATCCCCAAAACTAACCCTACAGGTTTGCTTCCTCAGCTGGTGTAAATTAGCATCTATTCAGAGATGTTAATGAACTATGATCTTTCACACCAGCAAGGATTTGGCCCACAGTTTACTGGGTCCCTGATTTCAAATGCTGGTTTACACCATTTTTGGATTGGGCCCCAAATCTTTTTTTTGGAATACTTATTAATTGTTTTTATACCATATACCTTTGTTGCAATAGCAATACATGTGAGTGCCTCTATATAAATGAATGAATTATAATATCCAGGAAAAATAGCTCTAGCTGAATCTTGAAGCAAAAGCCAATATAAGGTGATCAAGCAAGAAGTACTCTTTAGTTTTGGCAAAGTATATCCCAATCTCACATTTAAACAAGAGATGAAGCATATTTTTCTTTTCTTATATGCACCATTAGATTTTTACTGCTTTGGTTTCATTCATGTTTGAAAGAAACACAATATACAATATGTTTCCCAAAATACTCTGCACAGGATTTATCTCAAAAGTCTACACAACAGATTTTATTTGATAATAAAATATTAGTGCTGAAAACTACTTGGCTGCTTACGCGACAGATTCGTATACATGTTCTCAATTTTTGCAGAATCTCATGGGCATTTTAAGTGACTTTTGCAGTGCTGGTTGTCAGTATCATCTTCATTCCAGACTGTTGATGACATGATATAGTGTTCCCCAGCTCCTCCTTTGGAGTTTTGCTAAACGTTAAGGGAGTGCTGCAGAAAGAAAGTGCAATCACAAGCCCCAGAAATAAGATATTGTGCTACACCTGATTCTTGATCTAAAAGTGTGCTTTGTATTATAAGTCAGCACCATCTGTGGATCAAAGACCAACTCATGGCATACTATTACGGAACCCCTGAAATACCTGCACAATTACATTTTCCACTGCACTTAAATATTAGTATTGTACAGAAGGTCTTAGGGTTCAGTCACCTGATCTGATTACTTATTATTTCTCTGAAATAATTAATTACTTATTATTTATTACTGAAAATACTTTTAATCTATATAGATGCATTCATCCAAGGCTCTTAATAAAGATTAATTAGTTAAGCCTCAAACATTCCTATAAGGCAGGTCAGTGAGGTAGATACAGGAATCACTTGACCACTGAAAAGAATGTGAAACATGGCAGCCCTTTAAAGGGGTAAAGCTACTCTATTCAACAGTATAAAGAAAAAATGTCGTATTCAAATGACATTTCAAGGGGTGTGTGCAATGGAATGTAATTACCTAAGTGAAAATTTAGTCAGGACTGTGAGGAGAGTACCCCTAAACTTGTTTTTATTTGACCACAAATAGCCAGGACTTTGGGATTTACTTGTCTTCAGAAATACCATCACTGTAACTACACATAGTCCTCTAAAAGCATTCAGGGGGCATTGATCAGTGCTGAATCACAGGAAAAAATACAACGTACCAATTCCCCAGTGCTATTTCTTGCATCATCCAGCTTTTCTTTGGAGGCTTTTCATTTGTGTATTGACCTGACCTCCACCCTTCTTCTATCATAAAAATAGTAGAAGATGGTACAGCTACAGGCCTCCTGAACATAAGAACCTAAGAATTGCCATACTGGGTCAGATCAATGGTCCATCTAACCTAGTATCCTGTCTTCTGACAGGGGCCCGTGCCAGGCGCCTTCAGAGGGAATGAACAGAACAGGGCAATTTCACATGAACCCATCCCTTGCCGTCCAGCCCCCTTCTGGCAGTCAGAGGCTTAGGGACACAAAGAGCATGGAGTTGTGTCCCTGACCATCTTGGCTAATAGCCACTGATAGATCTATCCTCCATGAACTTATCTAAATCCTTTTTGAACCCAGTTTTACTTTTGTCCTTCACAACATTCCTTGGCAACAAGTTCCACAGGCTGACTAGGTGTTGTATGAAGAAGTACTTCCTTACGTTTGTTTTAAAACTGCTGCCTATTAATTTTATTGGGTGACTCCTGGTTCTTGTGCTATGTTGACGGGTTGAATAACATTTCCTTATTAACTTTCTCCACACCATTCATGATTTTACATAAAATATTATAGTATGGTAAGTACGAGTATAGTATAGTACAATTCAACTAAACATTTATGTTCTTAAAGTCTATGCGCATACTATGTTGGATGGGATAAGATATGTTGATGGTCACATCTATATTCCACCAGGGCACCCCTGGTTGGAGGTACTGTGGTTATGCCAAAATATCCTCTTAATGGGTCATTTCAGCCACTTCAAAACCTCTCATCTGGCCTTCCACAGTTTCTGATGACCTAGAATGCAGACTGAGATCCAAGTGCATGCCAGTTGAATGTGACTTGTGTGTCCGCACCAAGGCCCTATGAACCAAGCCTCTCAGAACCCTCATTGGCATAGAAATGTTGTCTAGGCTGTGAGCAGCTATTATCATGGACTTCATTGTAGAACTCCCCAAACCAAATGGCCATACTACAGTACTCACTGTTATAGATCAGCTAACCAAGATGCCATATTTTATTCCTTCTGTCCAACTATCCTCAGCCCAGGAGGCTCCATGAGTTCTCTAACATCATCATATTGGATTGAGGCCCACGGTTTGTCTCATGTTTTTGGTGTTAGGGCCTCTGCTGCTAAACATCTTCATTTTATGAGTGTATCATCAGATGGATGGGTGGACAGAAAAGGTGGACCATCTGCAAGAGCATTACTTATGTGTTTTTAAATATCACAAAGACAACTGGTCTGTTCACCTTTCCTATGCTTAGTTCAACACGGATCATGCTGCCACTGGCAAAGCCCTTTCTTTGCCAACTATTGGTTTCATCCCCATTTCAACCTTGTACTACCCATGACCTCTCAAAATCCTACAGCTACCAATACACTTTGACAGATGCATTACATCCAGGAAGATCTGAAGGGTCACCTTGATAACACTAAGGGGGCCTATAGGTGACACACAGGCTGCCAAAGACAAGAGGGTCTAGCTTTTATGATGGGTCAAAAGGTATGGGTATTTTTCAAGAACCCCCACATGGAGAAGCCATGTCACAAACTGGACCATCAATATCTGCAGCAAATTTGCCAACAAATGTACCTCATTGCTTGCCTATGTCTCTCAAAATACACTCAGTCTTCCACATCTCCCTCTTGAAACTTGTCCCCTGACCAGACACAATCATCTCCTTCACTTGTTCAGATCCAAGGCCTGTTGTCTGGGAAGTTTATAGCCCTGATGAACAGTCTTGGGAAACTGCCACTCATGTACATACCTCTGAACTGGTGAAGGCCTGCCACAAGAGTCCCCCCAGACAATCTGGCCCTGTGACACTCCAGGGTCACCCCTTATGGTAGTTAGGTAGTGATATGGATGCTGCAGTCACCCAGGCACCACTAGACCCAGGTTCTAGCTCTATGGCTCCTCATATCACCCCTGACAGCTATGATGGGGCAGTGATTGACAGGCTGTGTTGAAAGTGTTCCTGAGGTCCCTTATTGGTCCAGATGCACTATTTATGCCTGATGGGGACACCAGGAAGTTGTCTGTAACTAGGAGGATCCCAAGAAGGCTGCTAATGCAGACCCTGCTCCTTCTTCTTGCTTTGGATCCTGGCCTCCAACTCTGGCTCTGACCCTCATTTCTGATTCCTGGCCTCAGATTCTGGCTCTGACTCTTGGCTCTGGCCTTGGGCACCTGACTGTAGCAGTACACGCTAGGCCAGACTGCCAATACCCTCGCTGTGACAGTGAGTTGCTGAAATTCACACAAGAAGTCTGTAGCATAATTGAACCCACATCACCTGAATCCCAGTTCAGTGACTTAATCATAAGAATGCTCTTATTCTCAAATATTGACTTTTTAATAGAGACCTCTACCTATAAACCAATAAAAAACTCTTTTAAATATAAACCAGTTGTTGTTTGTTTTCTGTTCCATGCATTCTGTCAACTTAACAGACTATAGAGCTGATGAAAGCTATGTAAAAATATTTGTATGGCTAATTAAACACATGAAAATAATTTACTTTTTATCTTAGGGAGACATTTTGTAATACAATGAGGTGTTGATAGTGATTGGTTCTTATACTTAGTGTGAATCTGCTCATATTGATAGATTAATAACTATAAATTTAATGTCTAAAATATTGAATCTAGTTTTTGTAACATCTTAAATGAGACATTATTACTCATACATAATGGCTTTAAGCTTTTTAAAAACTTTGGAATATTGATAGCAATGATACTAAGTCAGTCTATAAATTTTTAGAAGAAATTGTGTTACACTGTGCTTTGAAAGGACATAAATATCCACAGAATTCCTCTCTTTCCTTGACATTACACAGTTCATGTGTCTTTTTACCATGGCACAGAAGTATAAATAAACATATTGTAAATCTGAATGCCCTTTGGCTTGAAATGCTGTTATTTTTAAACACAAATTTCAGATCTGTCACATTTCCAGATTATATGTTTGACACTCCCTGTCACTATGGAACTGATATACTGATCTAATAATAAAGTATGGGCAAAATTTATTGCAGGGCGTTAAAAGGGACTAAAATTTCCTTTTGAAGTAGAGACAAAGAACGTCTTATATTATACAGTATGTAGACTAAGAAACTGATATTTATTTGCCTGGTTGTGGAATGTTGCCTACTGTAGTAGGGCTTACTTAAAACACAATTACAGGCTGGCAAGCCTAATTTCACTACCAGGCAAAGTTGTTGAAACTATAGTAAAGAACAGAATTATCAGACATATAAATTAACACAATATGTTGGGGAAGAGTCAAAATGGTTTTTATAAAGGGAAAAAATGTTTCACCAATCTATTAGAATTCTTTGAGGGTGTCAAGAAACATGTGGATAAGGGTGATACAGTGGATATAAAGAAAAGGAGTACTTGTGGCACTTTAGAGACTAACAAATTTATTTGAGCATAAGCTTTCGTGAGCTACAGCAAGTGACATTATGATATTTTATGTCCTATTAACTATCCCTTCCCTAATGATTCCTACCATTCTTTTAACATTTTTAACTGCTGCTGCACATTGAGCAAATGTTTTCAGAGAACTATTCATGATGACTCCAAGATCACTTTCTGGAGTGGTAACTGCTAATTTAGATCCCATCATTTTGTATATATAGTTGGGATTATATTTTCCAATGTGCATTACTTTGCACTTATCAACAGTGAATTGCATCTGCCATTTTGTTGCCCAATTTTTGGAGATCCCTTTGGTACTCTTCTCAGTCAGCTTTCAACTTAACTATCTTGAGTAATTTTGTAACATCTGCAAACTTTGCCATCCCAGGATTTACCCCTTTTAACATATTTTTTCTTTTATGTTGAACAGCACTGGTCCCGATACAGATCCTTTTTTGACCCCACTATTTATCTCTCTCCACCATGAAAACTGACCAGTTATTCCTATCCTTTGTTTCCTGTCTTTTAACCAGTTACCGGTCCAGTAACTTATTCCTGCTTATCCCATGACTACCTACTTTGCTTAAGAGCATTTACTGACGGCTTTGCTTGTTAAAGGCTTTCTGAATTTCCAAGTACACTATATCCACTGTTTCAGAGTAGCAGCCGTGTTAGTCTGTATTTGCAAAAAGAAAAGGAGTACTTGTGGCACCTTAGAGACTAACCAATTTATTTGAGCATAAGCTTTCATAGAGAGATAAATACTGGGGTCCAAGAAGGATCTGTATCAGGACCAGTGCTGTTCAACATAAAAAAAAATGTTAAAAGGGGTAAATCTTGGGATGGCAAAGTTTGCAGATGATACAAAATTACTCAAGATAGTTAAGTTGACAGCTGACTGAGAAGAGTACCAAAGGGATCTCCAAAAATTGGGCAACAAAATGGCAGATGCAATTCACTGTTGGTAAGTGCAAAGTAATGCACATTGGAAAATATAATCCCAAATATACATACAAAATGATGGGATCTAAATTAGCAGTTACCACTCCAGAAAGTGATCTTGGAGTCATCATGAATAGTTCTCTGAAAACATTTGCTCAATGTGCAGCAGCAGTTAAAAATGTTAAAAGAATGGTAGGAATCATTAGGGAAGGGATAGTTAATAGGACATAAAATATCATAATGTCACTTTATAAATCCATGGTATGCCCACTCTTGGAATACTGAATGTAGTTCTGTTCACCCCTTTTCAAAACGGATATATGAGAATTGGAAAAAATCCAGAGAACTGCAATAAAAATGATTAAGGATATGAAACAGCTTCCATATGAGGAGAGATTAGAAAGACTGGGATTGTTCATTTTAGAAAAGGGACAACTAAGGGAGGATATGATAGAGGTCTATAAAATCATGAATGGTGTGGAGAAAGTGATTACGGAAGTTTTATTCAACCCATCAACATAACACAATAACCAGTGGTCACCCAATGAAATGAATTGGCAGCAGATTTAAAACAAACAAAAGGAAGTACTTCTTCACACATTACAAGTCAACCTGTAGAACTCAATGCCTGGGGATATTGTGAAGGCCAAAATTATAACTGCGCTCAAAAAAGAATTAGATAAATTCATGGAGGATAGGTCTTGGCTATTAGTGAATGAGGTCAGGGACCCAATTATTATTAGGTCCATGGCTATAGTGAAGATTGTCAGGGACCCAATCCCATAATCTGAATGTTCCTAAGCCTCTGACTGCCAGAAGGTGGTACTAAACAACAGGGGATGGATCATGTAATAATTTCCCTGTTCTATTAATTTCCTCTGAAACATCTGTCACTGTCCACCGTCAGAAGACAGGATTCTAGGGTACATGGACTATTTGTCTGACCCAGTATGGCCAAACTTATGTTCTTATGTCCAGGAAACAGTGACCTAGCTTTCAAAACTGAAAAATTGTGGCCTGAACCTGAATGCTTTTAAAATGTGGGTAATTTTAAAACTCCTATTAACTTTGCTGAAAGTAGAATTAGGTTAATAGGAACTGATTCTTCTCCCGTTAAAGCCAATGACAAAATTTCCATTGACTTTCATAGTTCAGGGTTAATCCCATAATGAGGATTTCTGAAAATACTATTCTATCAATTCACAATTTGGAAGCCCTCATTACATCCAGTGAGAAAGAGAGGCTTTCTCAGATATACATATCTATATCTGTTGACATTGCTTTGCTATATTCAATCTCTTATATCTGTTAGGAACATGAAATCTGCTAGGGTAGAACAATTTTGTATTGGTATTTACCTTTCACCTGTTTTTTTTCCTATGGTAGTTCTGCCCTTACAAAGGAATTACATAGAGTCCAGTCCTGTGAAATACTGAGTACTTCCTCCTTTTCTGTTTGTCCTGTATGGTCACGTCTGTGAGCTGTGAAAATAATATTTTAATATTGGTTACATATTGACAATATACTTGGTGCTGGACAAAACATAGAAGACATTCTGTATATTTGGACATAATAATGGAAATGAAAGTTATCTCAAAGCAGTGGGGAAACAGCAATTTTCTCTTAAAATACTAAGGTTTCTTTCAATAACAATTTTTCTTTTGTTGTAGGATTTTCACTGCTAGTACTTGAGAAATGAAGAAATCCATTTGACTTGTAGTACTTTGATTCTCTCTTCCACAGTGGGATATGGGAATCTCTGAGTTTTCATTTTCATCTAGTGAATTTGAATCAGTTTTCTACAGGATTGCATCACTAACTGATATGCTTATATTATTTAGCTTAACTGTACCTACAGTTGTGTTTTAAGATATTTTTTCTAATTATATTCTGTTTACACTTTTCTAGATATTGAATTATGGCTCACTCATCAGATCATTTCCCCTGATGATGGACCTTCTACACATTGTTATGTGAGAGAGGTCAAATTAACCAGACATCTGTTGGAAAAGTAATGCAGCAAAACACAAATTTTCCAGTAAGTTCTTGGAACTTACTAGGGCAACACTTTGTTTCAGAAAGCAGAGGAAGTAATCAGGGTTACAGACATTTTAACTTGCCCCTACCAACAGGAAGGAATTGCTTGTGAATCTGCAGATGGAAGGCAATTTGGATGGAAGTGATCATGAAATGATGGATTTCATGATTCTAAGGAAAGGAAGGAGAGAGAAAAGGTGAATCAATAGACTTTGTTAGAGATGGAAAGAATGAGCAGGAGGACCCAGAGGCATATTGAGTAAACGGACTTCTTTATTGCGGTTCTTGTTCCCCTCCTGCAGTTCTTAGCTGCTATTTATTATCAAAAAAAGGATCCAGAATCTCTCTCGATTCTTCCAGTTCTGGCTGCCCCAGCCAGGAACATATTATCTGGTCCTTATTTAAAAGATATTAAACTTTATAAAAAAATGGAAGTACCCAAAGGGTTAAATGCTAAATACCAAAGCCACATCACACTAGCTGCCTGTAAGGGTCTGTCACTGTTGCAAATTTGAATGAGAGATTCAAATGGAGATTTAGTGCATTTTTTTTAATTTAAAAAAACAAAATAAAACCAATTTATTTTAAACTTACAAACAGGATTTTACAAACCATGAGTGTTGGTCTTGGTCCTTAAAACCTTACATAATTACACACACAAATTATTTTTTGCCTAACACTCCTTTCATTCTTTTTTTTTTACATAACTACTCAGATTACATTCCCATCTTGTACAATCAGAGGCAGTCAAAACTTCATAAAACAAAGTTTAACAGACTCAGAGAACTGGTAGGTAAGGTCCCATTGTAAGGAAATCTAAGGGATGAAGTTATTCAGGAGAACTGGCAGTTTCTCAAGGAGACAATATTAAAGGCACAACTGCAAACTATCCTGATGAAAAGGAAAGATAGGAAGAATAGTAAGGGATTGCTATGGCTCTCTAATGACCTGAAAATCTATAAGGAATCCTACAAAAATTGGAAACATGGACAAATTGCTAAGGAGGAATACAAAAGAATAGCACAAGCATGTAGGGACAAAATCAGAAAGAATAAAGACACAAAATGAATTACACCTATCAAGGAACATAAAAGACAATAAGAAGAGATTCTTTAAATATATAAGGAGCAAGAGAAAGAAGGTGTAGGTCCACTAATTAAATGGGAAGGAGAGCTAATAATCTATGATATCAAGAGGGCAGAGTGTTTAATGCCTATTTTGCCTCAGTCATCATTAAAACAATTGACAGTGACCAGATACTCAATTCAACTAATGCTAACAACAAGGGAGACAGAACACAAGCCAAAATAGGGAAAGAGAGCAGATTAAAGATTATTTAGGTAATTTAGAGGAATTTAGGTTGGCAGGCCTGACGAACTTCATCCAGGGTACTTTAGAAACTAGCTGAAAAAATCTTGGAATTTTTAGCAATTATCTTTGAGAATTCATGAAAATCAATAAAATCAAAAAATCAATAAAATGAAATTCAGTAAAGACAAGTGCTTAGGAAGGAAAAATCAAATGCACAACTGCAAAACTGGGAATAACTAGCTAGATGTAAGTACTGCTGAAAAGGATCTGGGGGTTATAGTGAAACACAAATTGAATGAGTCAGCAATGTGCTGCAGCTGGGAAAAATGCTAATCTCCTTTTCAGATGTATTAACAGGAGTGTCATATGTAAAAGTTTCAGCAATTATATGTTGTTTTCTGTTTTTAGCAATTCTAATTGCAACCTTGTTAGGATGCTTTGAGAGCCGTCTCTTGTACTGTTGACACAATTTGTATACTCTTTTTTTGTTTTAGTGAGCAATTCTGCTTCCTTTCAAAATACTCTACTGGCTTGTCAATGCTTTCTGCATGCAAAGACCTCAGAAGTCTTGTAAGTTTTGCAGGCTTAAGTGCTTTGTTAGAAAGTATTTCTTCACAAATTATACACTGGGGTCTTGATTCTCCACTGACAGATATATATGTATATCTCCAAGTTTAATGTAGCTATCATCATATTTCCTCAGTTTTTGTTTTTCTGAAGGGGGTTCATTTTTGTTGCTTGCTCTTTTGTCTTATTTGAGACATTTTCTGCTTCATGAACTACCAAAGTTGACTCAGTTGTTTTACGAATAACAAACTTATTCATTACAGAAGTAAAACAAATTACACAACTGATATAACCCAGATGGGTGATTGGCACATGATATTTTAAAAAAATGAGGAATTTCAGCTTTTACTTCAGTAATTTAAACATATCCGACTTATATTCCTGTGCATCATTCTCAAATTATTTTCACAAATGGAAGGTGTTTTAAATGATAAATTACAGCATTGCTAGGTGATATATGGATAGTACCAAGTTGCTATCAACATGGAATGTGCGAACTGAAAGTATCAGAACATGGTGTGTCATTGTTATTATGTAGTTGCTGGCACGTTTGCTGATCCCTTTGATTATACTGGCAGACTCCTAAGGGTCTGCAGACCACAGGTTGAGAACCACTGATTTAGAGCCCATGATTGTGACTCCTAGCATCATAGAACCATAGGGTTAGAGGAGACCACAAGAGTCTTCTAGTCTAACCCCCTGCCAAGGTGCAGGATTTGTTGTGTCTAAACCATCTAAGACAGATGGCTATCCAGCCTCTTTATGAAAACTTCCTTCAATGAATTAGCTTCATTGTCATTGGGGATGGTATGGATTACTCCCCACAGCAGATAGCAGCTCAATAAGTATCCTGTCCTCTGAGATGCAAGCAGATTTAGGTATAAAGTCTGACCATTTATGGGCTACTGATTTTTGAAAAAAGAGTTGCAAATGCCCAATTGAATGCTATGTGATACCGTAAAGTGGGAGAAGTGGGCCTCTTCTCTGTATTTGCTGATTTGCATGTGTGGGGTTAAGCCTTAACATAGCCAATGTCTGACCAGCACATGTTATCTCATACTATGTTGTTATACTGGTATGATGACAAATTGGCTTTTGTGTGCAAAGCCTAAGACAAGAACCCAAAGTGTTGGGGGAATGAATGCTCTGTTTTATGCAGTGTAGCCACTATCCCACCAATATTGTTTTTCTGTCCTAGTTCATCCTTGCTTCCTCATTTCACTGACATCTATTATCCCAAAATTGAGGAAGCAGGGAAGAGTCTTCTTACACGATATAACTGATGTATAATTATAACCCTTCTGCCCATCAGAGTTGGCAGCAACAAGGGCCGGGTTCAATATATAGGGGTTCCATTTCAATAACACGATGCCAAAGCAGCTCAAGCCTCCATCCAGTGATCTGGAACAATTAAATACCACTCCCCTGGGTACCTCTAAGAGGCAATACCTCCCCTCTCACAAGTAGAGTCTTAGTATATCAAAAGCCTTTTAATAAAGGAGGGAAACAATGTGGCATTATGTTGGGGAAACACCACAAACAGGATTCATAACACAAACCGTGAGCAAAAGACCCACCCCCAAGTAAGGTTGGCAGTGTCTTTTTCTCCTCAGGGTCTTAAGTCCAGAAACCCAACCCAAAGTCACCCCTCCCACACTTTCTGTCCTTGGTCAGAAGTTCATCAGCAGAGTTTACCTCCCAGCCTGGGTGGAAATGGGGGGAGGTATGGAGGCATCTTACATGCTCCGCTGCTTGGGTTGTCGGCCAGTTGCCACACCTCTTCATGGGGTTCTGCTGCAGTCTTCACCACCAGCTGCGCCTCTACACCCAGCCGTCCTGCTGGCCATGCCTGTCCACTATCCACGCCACTCCACTAGCCATCCTGCTGGCCATGCCTCTCCACCAGCCGTTCACCAAAATGTCTTCAGCCCCCCACCCAACACAGCTCTCAGTGAGTTCAGCTCTTTAGTGATTTCAGCTGTTAGTAGGGGCACCCCAGTGCTGGCACACTCAGAACCACTAGCCCAAAGTAGGTCTAATGCTTAGACCTAGGTATCAGTGATTTCAGCTCTGCAGCATGTAACAAGACTCCTATTGGAGTCAAAATTAGCTCTGTTATTACACAGTGGAGAGAGAAGCGTTCAAAGTCATGTTTAAGACCAGGCAAGCACCCACACTACCAGATACACCTACCTGTCCCCAGCCTCTCTCAGTTCAGTGGGCTTTGGAACCCATATCTCTTGCCTAGCGAGTGCTACTTAGTTGAGGGCGAGTCCCTCAGTCATAAAATGCCAAGTATAGTTCTACTGTCCTTGATTCACATAACCAGGATAACAACACTTTATTACTCCTGCCCCAATAACAAAGAGACTGGGGGTCCCACAGCAGCCAAAGTGACCATTTGGGCAAGTAGTCCCATCATGTTAGGCGGGGTAGGTGTGCCCATGCAAACTAGATCAGCCCCTGAAGTCCTTTTCCACAATTCACCACCAGATGTCAGGGTAGAGCTCATGCTGACTCTGCTTACACTAAGATTTTTGTATAGAGGCCTAACTCCATAACTTCACAGAACAGCAGAACAAAAGTGCTACAGGCAAATAGCTTAACTCCTCCTCCTCCTTCTTCTTCTTTTGTTTTTACATCTTATACCTTCAGACTGTTGATTTTCTTTTTCTAGCATATGAGTGCGTACCTCCTCTTCTAAGTGATAGAGTGATTATTAGAGGAAAAGTTATCAAATGCTACTGGAAAAAGACGTAGGGGAAAGCTAATTTTGCATGAGGGCAATGAAACCTGATTATTAAAGTTGCAAAACTGACACTAGCAATACAAAAGACAAAAGTTCTAGTGAATTTCATTTAGTGTCAATATGCCTACCTGCTGCTGACTGTGATAGACTATAGTCTTGTCATTGACTTTTATGCCATAATTTAACAAATAAGGGTTCATTCTTTCTGGATGGTGCCATCCTTGGAGCAATACACTGATAGATCATCAGCTGCTGATGATCACTAATGATGAATCACACTAATATATCATTAACTCTGTCACACAGGTGGCTTCACAGATTAATTTCATCAGAGCAATGACCTGTGATGATGATGCATTACTCAGAGGATGGTGTTTTTTAGGAAGAATGGGCTTTGGTCATCATTTTCTAATCAAACTCATATTTAGATTTTCTATGGCTTCATTTGCCTACCTTGGGATAACACACACAGACTGATCAAGTTAAACATGTGCACAGCAAATCCAAGCAGACCTGGTCTATACTAAAATGAGATCCCTTCAAACTCAAATAATACTATGACAAAAATAGAAATGTGAAGAAACATCTGAGGTTTCTTCTGGCATATTGTCAGCACCATCTTGTTGAGGAACAAAGTGTTAAAATATGCCTAATGAAAAAATAGGGTAAAAATATATAGTAATATTTACTTTTCACTCATTAAAAATATACAGTAAATAATTTATTAAAATAATCTGAAAAAAATAAGTGAATTGGAATATTGCCTGAATTTATGTGGACTATGCTTAAGACTTCTATCTCAGATAGGCTTGGTCCATGGAGAAACTTTAGGCATTTAGGGAAAGACACTTACTCAGACATGACTTTATGCAGGTGTTCTTAAGGAAGGAATAGATTTTCCCACTCTGAGTATGGTGCATCTTATTTCACCCCTCCATTTTCGAACAGCCTCTCATACGGAATCTACCCTCTGCACTTTCACCGACAGGGAACTGTGTTATCCTGAGGTATACTCCATTCCCAGTATGATATCCTGTCTCCTCCAGACACCTATTAGTTCTCCTCACTTTCAGCTTTGCATCATCAGGGACCAGAGTTCTCGCCCTCAAAGGTCAACTTTTTCCCTATGCTCTCTGTCCAGAAGTCAGGCAGCAAATGTCTGGAATCAGGTCCTAAAGGGTTTAGGTCTTATTCTCACTGCTAGAGATCAGAGCACTAATTGTCAGAAGTTAGATCATGCCATGTTAGTGTTTTGTCCTTATTTCTACACCCTCCCTCTCTCTCCACTAAAAGGGCATGTTTCATTGGTGTGACTCTTTTTGTGCATTGTGGAACACTTGCTTGAAAGTGGGGCCATGTATGACACTGCTTTTTTGGGGAGTACAAAGACATGAGAACATTGTCTTATGCAAGGTATGAGTCAGTCCACCTTCATGTATACTATTGAACTTAAATTTAATCATTAGTGTTGTACTGTAAATATGTGAGCATAATATGTGGGATTGTAATTTCACTCTGAGAGTGAGTCATCTCTTTGCAAGGACACGTCACTTAGGTGAGCACTGGATCTAAATCTTCTTAAAATTTAAAAGTAAAATATGTATTCCACAGAGAATGGAGATGCTTTGTGAAACAATGAATTCTGTATGAATTGTTTAAATGGGAGAGAAAAGTTCTATTATAGTAAAAAATGACTGCAAAAATGGTATCTTGGGGATCCATTTTATTGTCTGTCAAAGCCTGCAGATCAAACATGTTCAGTTTCCAAATCAAAAGATGTCTTTTCTTCTAACTGCCAGCACTGCAAACAAAACCTGTGTTCTGAGAGTCAAAGTGGATTCTATTTTACTTGTGCAGACAAGAGTAGGGGTGGGGGAGAGGGAAGGGGAAAGAGGGGTGTGGGGAATAGGGAGGAATTCCCCCTAGTGATGCCAATACAATCCCATTGTTTCCAGAGTATACCTCCAGTGACCTATGTACAACCCATTCCCATTGTTTTCAATGTCTTTGAAAAGGTAATAGGAATGTAATAAAAATTCAATCAATGGTGCACAAGAAGGAGTAGAATTCATCTTACTTTAATATAGCTATGCTGGCTCTTTGGTGCTAAGAGAGGTAAAAAATAGTACATACTTTTCCTACTAAACTTAGCAGCTGGGACTATGAATGGAGAAAGGAGAAGCTCTTCTGAGAATGTAGGTGCTCTTTTTCATGCATCAGATGAAGTGGGTGTTCACCCACGAAAACTTATGCTCCAATACATCTGTTAGTCTGTAAGGTGCCACAGGACTCTTTGCTGCTTTTTACACAGCAACTTCTCCAAGTAGAACTGTACCTGGAGAAAGAAAAGTTTGCAGAGGCAGCCAAGGGATGGACCTGAAATTGTAATGTTTGAATGTAATTATCTTACACTGTAACAGATATCTGTGTGTGTGTTGTGCATGTGTGTGTGTGTATGTGTGTGTGTGCGCGCAAAGGTTTAACTATATATTGGTTTAAATTTGCTGTATACTGTTTACTGTATTTAAATTATACACAGTTTAATCATTTTTTCTTCTGTTGTTTCTCCTAGATTGTTTTATCCTTTTGCTTGTTATGCTAAGTAGAAAGTTTGTTGTTTTTCATTGCATTGAACTCCTAGCCAATTGTTTCTGAAGGATTGTCTCTAATGAAACTGATTGGAAAATTAACTACTTTTGTCTCTCTACTTGCTGTTATGGTTTGGCCTTCACGGCTCCAAATCAGTCTGTCTCCAAAAGTCTCAGTCACTTGGTACAGCTGACTTTGACTTAGCATGAAAGTTGTCCAGAAGCATGGAGAAAGTCCTAATAAATGATCTCTGACTCCTGATCCCTGGTGCTGACAATAAGAAAGGCCCTCCGTGTGGGGAAAAAACAAACCTCTTGATACCTGACTTCCAAAAGTAAAAATGAAGAGAACTAATTCTTTTCTGGGTATCACCTGATATATGAAAATGAGGAGGACTGATTGCTGATGTGTGAGAGTGCACTAATAAGGCAACTGAACCAGGAAAAAGCACATGTACTGTCCAGTTGGTTCCACAGATCAAGAATATGTTGACAAAGGGAATGGCCCATTATACATAGTATCAGATGAGCAATGCAAGGCAGAACTAGAGTCTGTTTTCTTCATAACTACTTTTGTGAATTAATAGTGCCCAGCATTAATGTAATCAACGAGGAGTCCGGTGGCACCTTAAAGACCAACAGATTTAAAGGGCATAAGCTTTAATGGGTAAAAAAAAACTCTTCTTCAGATGCATGGAGTGAAAATTATAGATGCAAGCATAAATATACTGGCACGTGAAGAGACACTCTCACAGACCAGTCGTCGCTTACAGACAGCCTCCCAACTTGAGGCAAATACTCACCAGCAACTACACACCACACCCCAGAAACACTAACCCAGGAACCAATCCCTGTAACAAACCTCGTTGCCTACTCTGTCCCCATATCTACTCTAGCGACATCATCAGAGGACCCTACCACATCAGCCACACCATCAGGGGCTCATTCACCTGCACATCTACTAATGTGACATCTGCCATCATGTGCCAGCATTGGCCCTCTGCCATGTACATTGGTCAAACCAGACAGTCTCTACCTAAAAGAATAAATGGACACAATTCAGATATCAGAAATGGTAACATACACAAGCCAGTAGGAGAACACTTCAATCTCCCTGGACAAGTAATAACAGATTTAAAAGTAGCCATCCTGCAACAACTTCAAAAACAGACTTCAAAGAGAAACTGCAGAGCTACAATTCGTTTGCAAACTTAACACCATTAATTTGGGCTTGAATAGGGACTGGGAGTGGCTGGCTCACTACAAAAGCAATTTTCCCTCTCTTGGTATTGACACCTCCTCATCAATTATTGGGAGTGGACCACATCCACCCTGACTGAATTTGCTTTGTCATCACTGGTTCTCTAATTGTAAGGTAACTCCCTTCTCTTCATTTGCCAGTATATTTATGCATGTATCTGAAATTTTCACTCCATGCATCTGAAGAAGAGGTTTTTTTACCCATGAAAGCTTATGTCCAAATAAATCTGTTAGTCTTTAAGGTGCCACCAGATTCTTCATTGGTTTATGGATACAGATTAACACGGCTACTCCTCTGATACTTGACATTAATGTAATGTAATTTCAGTAATTCCTGCATCAAGCCCATAACTTCTGTTTGAGCTACAGCATATTTTGTAGAAAGATATCTAGTCTTAATTTAAAGACTTCAAGTGATAGAAAAGCTACCACATCCCTAAGTAAGTTGTTGCAATGGTTAACCAATTAAACGAGGGCAGCTTTGTATGTAGTTGAGTTTACGTTCTGATATCCCCAGTTGGAATTTCATCAGACAATTTGGAAGTCAAGTCACTTTAATCCTTTATTAACCTTTCCATTATACATATTGTGATGGATCTGATAAACAGGAGACTACCATTCCCATCAGCCCCTCCTCACCAGGTAGGAGGAGGAAGCAGAAAACTCCATGAAAAGACCCTTAGCCAGCAAGTGAGTGAGCACTTTTGGAAAACAGCAGCTGCAAGGCTAGCTAGGAACTGCAGGGAAGAGAGATGCAGGAGGGAACCGCATACAAACTAGGTTGCAGCAGAAGGCAGGGAACTTCTGTGGACCAGGCTATTAGACATTGTAGCCAGGACCAGGTCTGTGTGGGACTTACGGGAAACAGCAGCAACTGAGCAGGGAGCCAGTGTAGAGGGGCTCCAATGAGAGGGACACCACTAATTGATCCTAGCTATAATGTGGCCCCGAGTCATGGCACACCTGGCATCCTATTAGTATCTTAGGGGGTTGCTGCACTCTAGCACAAAGCAGCTATGATGATTACATCTTTTCTTTTCTACTGACTCTGTATGCCAATGCAAACCTTGTTCAAAGGTGAAAAAGGTACATACTGAACGACAACTAGCTCTGCCAGAACCATATTCACACCAAACTGTAATGAAACTCTTGTTGGAGAGTTAATTGCCTGAGAAGAGTCAATCAAATTGGTTTTAAATTAAATTAAAACAAAACAAGTCTTGTTCAGGTCTTGCATGCAGCCCTGCATATGTATCCAGTGAGAATACAAGCCTAGTGGTCGTAGTAGCATGTAAGGACTAGGATCAATAGCTAACAGTGATGTATGACTTTGGCTAGACTTCAGTAAGATTGTAAAAGTTAACAGATCAATCAGGAAAAAATTCAGGGGCTACTGGCCAAAAGGTAAAATGTGATCCCTTAAAAGCTTTTCTTTTAATGGCAGAAGTGGTCTTTGAGTGAAGCACAAATCCACAAAAGTTTTCCAGAAACATTAGCCTCAGCATCCTTTAGGTTCTTTTTTTCATTTTGTAGGGTACCTTCTCATGTTTTCATATTTTCTAATAGCAGTTTGGGAAGATCTTGTCAGCAAGTTAAGGAAGTATGGGCTGGATGAATGCACTATAAGGTGGGTAGAAAGCTGGCTAGATTGTCGGGCTCAACGGGTAGTGATCAATGGCTCCATGTCTAGTTGGCAGCCGGTGTCAAGTGGAGTGCCCCAGGGGTCGGTCCTGGGGCCGGTTTTGTTCAATATCTTCATAAATGATCTGGAGGATGGTGTGGATTGCACTCTGAGCAAATTTGCGGATGATACTAAACTGGGAGGAGTGGTAGATACGCTGGAGGGGAGGGATAGGATACAGAAGGACCTAGACAAATTGGAGGATTGGGCCAAAAGAAATCTGATGAGGTTCAATAAGGATAAGTGCAGGGTCCTGCACTTAGGATGGAAGAATCCAATGCACCGCTACAGACTAGGGACCGAATGGCTAGGCAGCAGTTCTGCGGAAAAGGACCTAGGGGTGACAGTGGACGAGAAGCTGGATATGAGTCAGCAGTGTGCCCTTGTTGCCAAGAAGGCCAATGGCATTTTGGGATGTATAAGTAGGGGCATAGCGAGCAGATCGAGGGACGTGATCGTTCCCCTCTATTCGACATTGGTGAGGCCTCATCTGGAGTACTGTGTCCAGTTTTGGGCCCCACACTACAAGAAGGATGTGGATAAATTGGAGAGAGTCCAGCGAAGGGCAACAAAAATGATTAGGGGTCTAGAGCACATGACTTATGAGGAGAGGCTGAGGGAGCTGGGATTGTTTAGTCTGCAGAAGAGAAGAATGAGGGGGGATTTGATAGCTGCTTTCAACTACCTGAAAGGGGGTTCCAAAGAGGATGGCTCTAGGCTGTTCTCAATGGTAGCAGATGACAGAACGAGGAGTAATGGTCTCAAGTTGCAATGGGGGAGGTTTAGATTGGATATTAGGAAAAACTTTTTCACTAAGAGGGTGGTGAAACACTGGAATGCGTTACCTAGGGAGGTGGTAGAATCTCCTTCCTTAGAGGTTTTTAAGGTCAGGCTTGACAAAGCCCTGGCTGGGATGATTTAACTGGGAATTGGTCCTGCTTCGAGCAGGGGGTTGGACTAGATGACCTTCTGGGGTCCCTTCCAACCCTGATATTCTATGATTCTATGATTCTATGATCTCTCTGAAAAATATTCCAACCTTTGAACTGCGGAATATCTCAGCTGGGCTACTTTGGAATCTGTAGCACCTTCCAGGAGGTTTCCTTGAGAATTTTATTATTTTCTCTAAAGTAGGAAATGTTAGTATTTCTGAGAGTTGAGTGTTCATTTATAAAATGACCAATGCTATAGTGCATCTGAAAATCAACGACACATAAAGTAAGGTTCTCCATCCACTTATCCACTTACTCCATCTAATCCCATCCATCTATTAAAACCTGTTTTGGGGTGTCTCTCTTCCCCACCTGGTAGAAAAATCCGTGGGTTTACAGAGAAGAAAACCTCTGAGGCTTCCTCAGTGCATTCCACCAGGGGAGCCATATATGCCATCCTACCATCTGGAATGAGCTGGGTGTTTTGCTTCCAGAGCCAAAAAATGTCCCAATATCCATGCAGTTTGTGAGAGATGCACTTCTTGTATAGGGCTATCCACATATAAGTCTTGTGCTGCTGTACCAATCCCAGGCCCTTTCCCCTTCTCTGTCTTTCTGGCACCACAGTTCCATTATATGCCCTTACCTGCTTCCTAAGTAGGCTTTCTACAACACGGAAAAGACTAGGCAGAAAGTTAATACAGTATCCAGTTCCAGGTTCTCACAGGGTTAACTGGGGATTGAAACACTTTTCTTCTGTGCTTCTACTTGGTCTGCCCACTCCCCTTACTAGGATCCTAGATCCTTGGAAGGACTTCCAAGTCATATTGAGAAGAAGCAGCAAAGTAGATCTCTTCCCCCACCTAGTTGTATGGACAGAGGGATATCTGCAAATGAAGGGACCCTCTATGCAAAGATCAGGTGAAAACACTCTATTCTTAAGTGTTTCTAACTCCTCTGTCATTGTGATATCTACATGCCATAACCCAATAGTGGATGAGAATGACGTTCTTCATTATTAAGACTATCCTGTCATAATGCTGTCATCTGCTTTCTTGATTTTATATATAATAGTAACTGAAATTTACTGGGATTCTAAATTATTTACCTTAAAGTATTCATATGTATGTGTAGATTGTTCCCCTCATCTAAATCTTGCTTCAATCTCAAATTATTATTTTTTAAATGGGAAGTCCTTCCAAGCATGAGCAATCAAATAAGGTGTTTGCCATCTCAGTGACTACAGAGCAGAATTCTGATTCCTTATTTCCAGTCTTCTGTCCAAAGTAAATGATGGGCAGAGAAGTCCTGGAGGAAAAGAGCCCCCTACACTAGAAGGCTGTATAAAGCTATAGTGACTAAATTAAACAACTTTCTCTTTAAATCTTAATGAGCAACATTGCCTCATCTGAGGTTATAAAATCTATTGTAACTGTTTAAATCACTTGAAAGAAATCATCCTTTAACACGTAAATGCTGTTTAATGAATGGGGCTAATTGCTTTAATTTAACCCAACATGAAATATTTGCCAGATTGAAATTTCTGCCTGTGCTGGGGTTAGACTCTGTGGGATCCCACTGTCATTGTGACAATGTTGATTTTTTAAAAAAATATTGATTAAAAAGATGATTAAATATATTTTCAGTAAAGGAAAATGAAAAGAGCATAGGCATTAGATTCTTCATGAACCAATATTAATCATGCAGTGCATTTCAATTAAAAATACAACAGATTTTCTGAGTTTTCCGTTTCAGTGATCAGCATGGGGATGCCTGGGTTCTAGACTTATGTTTTCCCTTTTGAATTAATTGCTGTGGAGCACTGTAGTTCTTCTGAATGAATTTCTAATGTGACTACATTTTTCCTTGATGCTTATTAAATTGATCAATGGAAATGCCACAGAGTTATATTTAAATTTTCTTGTCTGATTATTTATATTAATAGCAAAAATATTATTCAGATAGAATTACAAGTCTTAGATATCATTGAAGTGACTGTAGTCTTATATTTTTGGAGCTACCTGACACTTAGCTTTTAGAGCTACTGTGACTGCAACACTAAAGCACACAGGAATAATTGTTAACTGTCATGAACACAATGTATTTCTAATCATATTCCATCAATGACATGTGTTTACCATTGTTAAATCATTTTGGCTGAAAACAGAGGCTAGGCATGGAATATAAAAAGGCCATTCCTTCCATTTCTTTGCATTATTCATAAATGCAGTACCTTGTCAGCACTTAGAGTGTAATCAAAACATAAATGATGTACGAATATTTTGTGTTCAAACTGCATGTAGGATATTCCTAAGTTACACAATACATTGCATTGTCTTTTTTTTGAGTCAGTATAAAATTTTAACTATGAATGTCATAAGTTCTGCTAATGTAAGAAATGCAATTGTTTCTTCTTTGTTTTCTGATTGAAAACAATCAGTCAACATTTAAAAAAAATAAAGAATGTTTTGACCATTTTTATCATATCTCTTTCACAATATTATATCCTTAAATCATAAATCTTGGTATTACTTCTGAACTAAGACCACTGAAAACTATTTTAAGGCATTCAGAGATAAATAACAGTATGAATAAATAAATAATAATTTGACAGCTTTTTCCTATAACGAATGGAATGATTATAAATACGACTTCTGGAATCTAACAGCTCAAAATATTTGCCTATGAATTGGAAGCTGAGGTAATAGAACTCCAAATCCTGGTGAAATTGGGAAGGAACAAAGGTGAAACAAGATTGCATGCGCTATAACTATATAAAAAGGGAAACAGGAGATGCAATGATTGGAATTGGGAAGAGACTACTTAGTGTCTATATACCTCTTTGATGATCAGGTGGCAGAAAAATATTGCTCCTGGCATATAAACTGACTTGCTCATTGCAGACCAAGATTTTCAAAAGTAACATCTAATTAAAAACTGTTTTAAAAAATTTAGTTTTATAGACGGTTTCTTTAAGTATACAGGAGAGCTACCGAAGTAGATGTAAGTGAGATGTGTACTCAGAAACTTTGTTAGTTTTTGCTAGTACAATAACAGTGACTAGTCCTGCTCCCAGGGTAAAATTCACCCCATGCAGAGAGACAACACAAGACATATGTCCCTCTGAAGGAAAAAAGCCTGCACTAATTTCATTGGGACTGTGACACTGGCAGACCAGGTGCCAGCTCATCCCAAGGCCCAAGGCCTCACTGAACACTTACAAATACATAGGTGGAAACCAGTCTGGCTTATCTGTGGGTTAGTATAGTTACAGTAGATATTAGTATTTCGAGAACGTGTTTAGTGTTTAGACTTTACAAAATGCTTGTAGGATGCTGCATGTATTAATCCTACATATCCCATGATATAAAGTTGTATTGAGTGTTTGCAGTGTAAACCTCTGTAATTGTGTAACTCACCAAACAAGAAAAGAAACATTAATTAGGTAAATTGCTCTTCCTGCACAAAACATGGTCCATTGAAGGCAAATGAGGCATTGTATAGCAACAAAGGACAGAGACCTTGTTGATTACATTCCTAACTCCTTCCAGGAAGGGGAAACCAGCACATGAACTCGTCCTATCAGATAAAAAATCCCTGCCAAGGAGAAATTTGGTCTCTTCATGCTTTCTGGACATTGAGGGGCAAAGATTCCTTAACATAAGCAAAAAATCCCCATGCTGAATGGCAAATAGACATATATAGATACTTATTATTGAAGCTGATATTTCTTTTAAATCTAAGACTAAACCATTGGTGTGGGTATGTTTCCCTTTTTAACCTTGTAACTAATTCTTTTTATATCTTTTCTTAGTTAATAAATCTTTAGTTAGTTTGTTACGGGATTGCCTACAGACAATGTTTTTGATTTAAGATCTGAGTACAAATAACCTGGGGTCAGTGACTGGTCCTTTGGGACTGGGAGTAACCTGAATATAATTGTGATTTTTGGTATAAAGTGACTATCTGTGAGAGTCCAGGTTGTCTGGGTGGCAAAATAGAGTGGAACACCCAAGGAGGCTGTCTGTGACTTCATTGTAAGACTGTTATAGTGCTTTAGGAGTTCATGCTTGTTACTTGGTTGGTGAAATCTGATTATGCAACATACAACAAGTTTGGGGTTTCTGCCCTGCTTTCTGATAGTCTGCTATATGGATGACAACTCATGGTCATGAATCAATGCAGACAATATGACAGGGACTAGTCAGATGCATAAATATTTTCAAGTTTAGGGCTTACATCCAAGGTGAAATCCTATTTTACTAAAATTACGGAGAGTTTTGCCCATGACTTCATAGAGCCAGGATTCCACTCAGGTGGAACGTAAGTAGCATGTTGGCCTTTTTCTGTCCCTTTGCATGGGGGTAAGTTTCATGCCCCCAGAAGTTAATGGGAGTCCGATTAAGCTCATATCCTATATGAACACAGATAACCACAACCCAAATTATCTGCAAACCAATATGGCAATACAATTACAATTTTACATCTTTTTCCCCCATCCTTCTTCCCTGAGGATGTTTACTAGAAAATTTGAAAAAACCACGCACTACTTGGAGAAGCACATCTTGTATTTTCTAGTTCTAGATTTAGATGTAAACATGCTCCTTACTCTCTCACACCAAACTCAACCAATCCCAAAACCTGCAACCCAGATTTTACAGTTCAAGGTCAGGTCACCAGGTTTTGCTGGTATTTAATGCTGAGGTTTTAAAATTCAGATTCTTTGCTTGGTGAGTAGTTCAATTTATTATTGGTAATTATATGCATTACAATTACACTTAAAAGAACCAGTTTTTGAACGAGGACCCCATTGTGCTAGGTGATGTACGAAAAGAGAATAAAAGGATGGTCCCTACCCCAAAAAGCTTACACAGTAAGTATAAAAGAAGAGACAACTGAAGGATACAGGCAGACTGATGAGGAAACAATGGAAAATATTGGTTATGTGACAAGAAATGCTGCCAGCACGCCACCAATCTAATGACTGTCAAGGGTTTGGTAGGTACTATGACAAAGAGGAGTTTTGAGGAGGGATTTGAAGGAGGAGGATGAGTCAATTTTGTGGATGTTTAGTGGAAGCTCCTCCCAAACATGAGGGGCAGCATGGGAAAAAAGCACAGGGGTGCTTGTTAGAAAATGTAACATATAGGCTGTGGAGACTGACATCATTGACTGATTGGTGCCAAGAATCGACAACTCAGTAATAGATGAGAGATATAAGGTAGAGTGGGGATAGACATCCAAGGGTTTTGCAAGTAAACAGAAGTATCTTATGTTTGATGTGATAGAGAATGGAGAGCCTCTGGAGGGATGCACGGAGAGGAGTGATGTGATCAAAGTCACAGGTTTGGAAAATGATCTTTGCAGCTGAATTCTGAGCTGATGGGAGCCTGGAAGAGAGTTTTAGGTTGTGGATGAATAAGAGAGACCATATTTTAGAGATGGTATGCAGAAAGAATCTGCACATTTTAGACATAGCCTGGTTGTGAGGACCTAGAGAGAGGGCTGAACTGGAGATGATGCCTAGGTTATGGGCCTGAGTGACAGGCAGGATGGTGGTGGTATTCACAGTGAATAAGAAAGGAGGTGGAGAAGGTGTTGGTGAGTGGGGAAATTAAAAGGTCTGTTTTAGTTATAGTGTGGCCCTGTCTTGCACACTAAATCCTACCACACACATCCGTAGACTTAATCTCCATAGATCACTAATAGAAGGGGGTTTGGAGTCTCTTGGTGTGCTTCCTCTCCATCTTGCTACCCCTGCCCAACAGAACTATAGCAGCTTTGCTAGCCATAGCAACTTCCATTACTATGGAGGCATGAGAAGGATTTTGCCTATAACATGTGGGTGTATGTGTTTAAACAGTGTATAAGTATGCATACACACTGACAAATTCATATATGTATTTAATAGGGTTGGCTGAAGTTTTTTGAAATTTGCAATTTCAAAATGTTTTTATCCACATTTATAATTTTATTGAAAAAAATGAAATATTTTGTGAAAAAAATACTTTGTGTTTCAACCAGCTCTAGTATTTAACCACAAAAATATAAGAAAGCTGGTATAATGGGAATAGCAATAAACAGTGGATTACAACAGAATGGGAAGTTTAAACTAACCCCTTATGGTCCATAATTTTCTTAGCTGAATACAAGAGACTGGATCAAAAGTTTCCACCCAACCCTTTACCTTAAAAATCTAGAATAAAATAAGAGTTAGAGGCAGTCTTGCACAATCCAAAATGGTATTGCAAAAAGGAGTTCAGTTAATTAAAGGGGAAAAATTGATGGACCTAAATATTTTACAGAAAACTTTCAATATATATAAAGTACTACTATCTAATTACATACAGTTAAAACACATTTCAAACCCTCAAGAAATGGTGGGCTTCAAGAGACCACTTTCAGAGATTGAAAAGGTGATAATGAATTCTAGGAGGCTCCAAGGGCATCATTTAAAAACAATGTAGTGAATTTATTAAATTTGACATGGAAGATAAATGTAATTGCTTCGGGAAAGGCTTTAGATTGGGATGTTTCCCTTTCAGCAGTGGTCCTTCATTTGGCATAGGGGAACTCCTACTTCTATATGTGTTAACAGTAAAAGAAAATCCTTATAAATTACTAAATTCCATGGTAACACACACTCTTTCATTTAAAGAAAATCTACAAAGATGTATCTGGAGGCTGCTGTAGAGAGTGCACTGGAATGAATGATACCTTTATCCATATTTGGTGGGAAGTCCCAAAGCACAGGAATCAATTATTTAAAATCACATAATAGATAGAAAGAAATTGAAATTTAACAATGGACCTATTGGTCCAGATTTGGAACTAAAAAGATAAAAAGACCCATCCACTGCAGAATACAGACTTTCTCTTACAACTTCTGATAACATCAGGGAAGAATTTTGGAAAATGAGAGATCCTAATGATAAAGTGTCATTGTTCAGGAGAACAGGGGATGCTCTTATGGAAAAGTGCACTGATGAGCTGAGAAAGGGGAACAGCAGTTTTTTTCACACATCCAGCTATCATTTCTAGAATATAATAAGAGAAAAGTAGAGAAACAAGGAGACCTTGAAATATAGACATTTTATTTTCCTGTAAAACATTTATAGGCTTTAGCCTCTGTTCTAATATTATATAGAATTAACATAATTGCTGGATGTCTAACTTCTGCTTCTGTACTGCCTCTTACTTAAGATGTTGTCAGTGTTTAAAAGAGTTTGAAATGATTGTTCCTTGTTGTCATAAATATAAAGGGAAGGGTAACAACCTTCCTGTATACAGTACTATAAAATCCGTCCTGGCCAGAGGCACAAAATCCTTTTACCTGTAAAGGGTTAAGAAGCTCAGGTAACCTGGCTGGCACCTGACCAAAAGGACAAATAAGGGGCCAAGATACTTTCAAATCTGGGGTGGGGGGGAAGGTTTTGGTCTGTCTGTTCTTTGTGCTTGCTGGACACAGATCAAGGAAGAAAGCAATCCAACTCCATTAGAATCAGTAAGTACTAGCAAGGCAATGTGTTAGCTTATTTTTGTTTTGGCTTTGATTTTCTCTGTGCTGAGAAGAAGGTGTATTCCTGGTTTTCTTTTTGTTACTTTAAAGTTTGGCCCAGAGGGAAATCCTCTGTGTTTTTGATTCTGATTGCCCTGTAAGATTATCTTCCATTCCAGTTTTACAGAGATGCTTCTTTTACTTTTTTTCTTTCTAATAAAGTTCTGTTTCTTTTAAAATCTGATTTGGGGTTTTTTTTGTGTGTCCTAAAAAAACCCAAGGTTGGTCTGTGCTCATCTTGTTTATTCTCAAGCCTCCCCAGGAAAGGGGGTGCGGGAGCTTGGGGGGATATTAGGGGGAAGTAGGAACTCCAAGTGGTCCTTTCACTGAGTTTGTCTAAATCACTTGGTGGTGGCAGCATTACCTAATCCAAGGTACAAGGGAGAATTTGTGCCTTGGGGAGTTTTTAACCTAAACTGGTAGAAATAAGCTCTCATGCGGGTCCCCACGTCTGTACCCTAGAGTTCAGAGTGGGGAGGGAATCCTGACACTTGTATTATTCAGTGTCACAAAATAGAAATAAAAAGTTAGATATGTTGGAATACTGTGATATACTCTCCTCTTGATATCTTGTGCTACAATACAGCACCCATAAATGTTCATGGCATAAAACCTTTGACTGGTTATTGTTTGGACTGTGTATTATAGAATCATAGAACTGAAAGGGACCTTGAGAGGTCATCTAGTCCAGTCCCCTCCACTCATGGCAGGAATAAGTATTATCTAGACCAGGGATTGGCAACCTTTGGCACGCGGCCCGCCAGGGTAAGCCCCCTGGTACGCCGGGCCAGTTTGTTTACCTGCCATGTCCGCAGGTTTGGCTGATCGCAACTCCCAATGGCCACGGTTCACCCGCTCCAGGCCAATGGGGGCTGCGGAAAGCGGTGCAGGCTGAGGGATGTGCTGGCCGCCGCTTCCTGCAGCCCCCATTGGTCTGGAGCGGCAAACCACTGCCAGTAGAAGCTGCCATCAGCCGAACCTGTGGATGCGGCAGGTAAACAAGCTGGCCAGGCGGTTACCCTGGAGGGTCACATGCCAAAGGTTGCCGATCCCTGATCTAGACCATTCCTCACAGGTATTTGGCTAACCTGCTCTAAAAAATCTTCAGTGATGGAGATTCCACAACCTCCCTAGGTAATGTATTCCAGTGCTTAAACACCCTGACAGTTAGGAAGTGTTTCCTAATATCCAAGCTAAATCTCCCTTGCTGCAATTTAAGCCCATTTCTTCTTGTCCTATCCTCAGAGGTTAAGAAAAACAATTCTTCTCCCTCCTCCTTGTAACAACCTTTTACATACTTTAAAACTGTTATCATGTCTGCCCTCAGTCTTCTCTTTTCCAGACTAAACAAACCCAGTTTTTTCAATCTTCCCTCATAGGTCATGGTTTCTAGACCTTTAATCATTTTTGTCGCACTTCTCTAGACTTTCTCCAATTTGTCCATATTCTTCCTGAAATGTGGTGCCCAGAACTCGACAAAATACTCCAGTTGAGGCCTAATCAGTGCAGAGTAGAGCGGAAGAATTACTTCTTGTGTCTTGCTTAAAACACTCCTGCTCATACATTCCAGAATGATGTTTGCTTTTTTTGCAACAGCATTACACTGTTGATTCACATTTAGCTTGTGGTCCACTATGATCCGCAGATCCCTTTCTGCAGTACTGCTTTCTAGGCAGTCATTTCCCTTTTTGTATGTGTGCAACCGATCGTTCCTTCCTAAATGGAGTACTTTGCATTTGTCCTTATTGAATTTCATCCTATTTACTTCAGACCATTTCTCCAGTTTGTCCAGGTCATTTTGAATTTTAATCCTATCCTCCAAAGTGCTTGCAACCCCTCCCAGCTTGGTATCATCCGCAAACTTTATAAGTGTACTCTCTATGCCATTATCTAAATCATTGTTGAAGTTATTAAACAGAACAAGACCCAGAAAGGCTCTTAAGCAAAGTAAGCTGCCATGGGATAAGAGGGAAGGTGCTCTCATGGATTGGTAACTGCCTAAAATATAGGAAACAAAGGGAGGTATAAATGGTCAGTTTTCAGAATAGAGAGAGGTAAATAGTGGTGTCCCCCAGGGACCTGTTCTGGGACAAGTCCTATTCAACATAATCATAAATGATCTGGAAAAAAGGGGTAAACAGTGAGGTTGCAAAATTTGCAGGAGATACAAAATTACTAAAGATAGTTAAGACCCAGGCAGACTGCAAAGAGCTACAAAAGGATCTCTCAAAACTGGATGATTGGGCAACAACATGGCAGATGAAATTTAATGTTGATTAATGCAAAGTAATGCACATTGGAAAGCATAATCCCAACCATAGGTGCCAACTTCCCCTCTGCCCCGTGGGTGCTCAACCCCCTCCCCTGCCATGGCCCCGCCCCTGCCCCACCCCATTCCCCCAAGTCCCTGCCCTGCCACTTTACTGCCTCTTCCCTGGAGTACGCCGCGTCCTGACTCCTCCCCCTCCCTCCCGGAAAGTCCTAAGTGCCACCAAACACCTATTAGGTGGCCGACGGGAAGCACTGGGAGTGGGAGGAGTGGGGACGCGGCTCCTGGAAGGAGGAGGTGAGGAGGGGGTGGGGGCAGGGGGAGCTTGGCTGCCAGTGGATGCAGAGCACCCGCTAATTCTTCTCCGTGGGTGATCCAGCCCTACAGCACCCATGGAGTTGGCACTTATGATCCCAACTATACATGTACAATGATGGGGTCTAAATTAGCTGTTATCACTCAAGAAAGAGATCTTGGAGTCATTGTGGATAGTTCTCTGAAAACATCCACTCAATGTGCAGGGGCAGTCAAAAAAGCGAACAGAATGCTGGGAATAATTAAGAAAGGGATAGATAATAGGACATGCTGCCTCTATATAAATCCATGGTATGCCCCACATCTCGAATACTGTGTGCAGATGTGGTTGTCCCATCTTAAAAAAGATACATTGGAATTGGAAAAGGTTCAGAAAAGGGCAACACAACTGATTAGGGGCATGGAATGGCTTCTGTATGAGGAGAGATTAATAAGACTGGAACTTTTCAGCTTGGAAAAGAGACGGCTAAGGAGAGATATGATTGAGGTCTATGAAATCATGACTGGTGTAGAGAATGTAGATAAGAAAGTTTTGTTTACTTCTTCCCATAACACAAGAACTAGGGGTCACCAGATATCTCCTCAGTCAGCTCCTTGAGTATTCTAGGATGCATTTCATCAGGCACTGGTGACTTGAAGACATCTAATTTGTCTAAGTAATTTTTGACTTGTTCTTTCCCTATTTTAGCATCTTCTGACCATACCTCATTTTCACTGACTTTCACTATGTTAAACATCCAATCACCACCAATCTTCTTGATTAAAACTGAAACAGAGAAGTCATTAAGCATCTCTGCCATTTCCACATTTTCTGTTTTTGTTTTCTCCCCCTCATTGAGTAATGGGCTTACACTACCATTGGTCTTCCTCTTGCTTCTTAATGTATTTGTAGGCTGTTTTCTTGTTACCCTTTATGTCTCTAGCGAGTCTGATCTCATTTTGTGCTTGGCCTTTCTAATTTACTTGGGTTATTTGTTTCTATTCATCCTTTGTAATTTGACGTAGTTTCCACTTTTTGCAGGACTTTTTTTTTTTGATTTTTAGATCATTGAAGATCTCCTGGTTAAGCCAAGGTGGTCTCTTGCCATACTCCCTATCTTTCCTACACAGTGGGATAGTTTGCTCTTGTGCCCTTAATAATGTCTCTTTGAAAACCTGCCAACCATCTTCAATTGTTTTTCCCCTTAGACTTGCTTCCCATGGGATCTTACCTACCAACTCCCTGAGTTTGCTAAAGTCTGCCTTCTTGAAATCCATTGTCTTTATTTTGCTGTGCTCCCTCCTACTATTCCTTACAATTATGAACTCTATCACTTTATGATCTACTTTCAAATTCTCAATCAGTTCCCCCCTACTTGTCAAAATCAAATCTAGAACAGTCTCTCCCCTAGTAGCTATCTCCACCTTCTGAAATAAAAAAATGTTTCCAATACATTCCAGGAATTTATTGGATAATCTGTGCCCTGCTGTGTTATTTTTCCAACAGATGTCTGAGTAGTTGAAATCCCCCATCACCAAGTCCGGTGCTTTGGATGATTTTGTTAGTTGTTTAAAAAAAGCCTTTTCCATCTCTTCTTCTTCTTCCTGGTGGGGTGGGGTGTAGTAGACCCCTACCATGACATCACCCTTGTTTTTTACCCCTTTTGTCCTTACCCAGAGACTTTCAACAAGTCTATGTCTTATTTTCATCTCAACCTCAGTCACAGTGTATATATTTTAATATATAAGGCAACATCTCTTCCCTCTTTTCCCTGCCTGTCCTTCGTGAGCAAGCTGTACCCTTCTATAGCAATATTCCAGTCATGCGTATTATCCCACCAGGTCTCTGTGATGCCAACTGTGTCATAGTTGTGTTTATTTACTAGCATTTTGAGTTCTTCCTGCTTATTCCCCATACTTCTCCCATTTTCCAGATATCTAAGATACTGATTTGATTCCCCCTGCCCCAGTTCTGTCTTCTCTATTTTATCCCTGCTATAACAGGCCATGCTCCCCATAAATTCCGAACCTTCTCCTAGGTCTCCATGTTCTTGACTTACCTATGGGCTTTGGTCACCTGCCCCTTCGAGTCATTTGTTGTACAAAATGGCATCCTCTGCACAGCTTGACCTTGCATGTGCCATACATACAAAATCATGCCTAGCATACAAGCGTAGAATTGCATGTCTTACTAAAATGTCACAGCACGCCACAGCTTAGAGGCCATGTTTCTTTTAAGACAGCCTCTGACAATTTTGTTTCCTTGCTCTTCCACTGGAGAGTTTCCTGCTCCAATGCCACATGGTAGGCTTCTGGGAAGAAAGTTCTTCATAGTCAATGGTCCAGCTAGTAGAACCTCCGTTGGTCCAGTATAGACACAGCCATTCACTGTTGATGGTCCTTGCTAGTTCTGTCACAGTTTCCCAGATGTAGCTTCTTCACTAGGTGTCAAATGTCTACTACAGAATAAATACTCAAAGTTGCACTTAAGATTACATTTAAAATATGGAATTCATAAGTTGACACTGAGATATCCCCGAAGCTGTCACCCCAACCATACTTTTATAACACTTTTCCTTTCTCTGTGGCTGTGTCAATGACACACACAAACAAGAGATTAAGTATTGAAATATATGGGGGAGAGACTGAGGCTGGTTACAGAACATAAAGTGTTGTCATGGCACAAAATAAATGTACTGAGAAAATACAGTTTTTCCCTCTACTTATAATGTCTTTCAATTATAGTCACCTCAGGAGTTATTTGTAACAACAGTAAGTCAAACATTTCAGATAGAAGAGTGATTTTAAGTTGATGATCTCACTTTAACCCTTAGGGTCAGATCCCAGCACCTGCATCTTCCTCCTTTGCATCAGCACCAAGGGGCGGGAGACCCACCTTAATAAGGCAGTTGCTGATTCCCCTGGCATTAGAAGCATTCTTGGGCAGCTTGGGGAATTGACCAGAGTGCGCGTACTGCATTGTTCCCTGCCTGGTAAACAGGTTCCTAGGAGACCAATGTAACTGGATAAATCTTTAGGCTGCTGTAAATTATGCCCCAGGATCATGAAAACAGAAAGTGGCTGACAGTCACCTTCCCCTCTTTTCCAGCCCAGCTCTTGTGGTGACAACAGCGTAGTGGGACCCAGAGATTTGGAACTTTGTTTCCATACTTTAAATTTCTCATTTTTGGTAGTGTTTAATTGTTAGTTAAAGTTACACATTTTAGACACCTGCCTCCCAACTTTTAAAGATTTGGGCCTCAGTGCTGCAACTTGTTGAGCTCAGGTGCACCGCTCCAGCCACATGGAGTCCCATTGACTTTAATAGTACTCTTCTTGGTGGCAGTGGTTTGACCAGGATAAGCAGGCGAATGATTGACCAAAACATGGGAGAGGGTTGACAGAAAGCTGCAACTTTATTAATTATACCTTGAAGAGGGGCACTTTATAGCTGGCTCCAGCTCCCACATAACTGGAATTTAATTGGTGCCAGTGTGGGTTACAGGCCTTTCACCACAAACCTCACAATAACTTAGGGTAGACCCTTGTGGTCTACCCCATGGACTCAATTCAGTTGTGAAAACTTTTGCCCCTGCCCGCCCCAGCATAAAGGGGGTGGAGTGACAGAGACCACAAGGATGTGTTGGTGGAACCTCAATCTTCATAGACTTCAAGCTCTTCCCTGCCATATGAACTCAAAGTCCAACTGGACAATTCTGGGTCTCATTTACCTCTGGGAGCTGGACCTTTTAGCCTTTACATGCACTAGACACCAGCTACAAGTTACGAGGAGTCAGTAACCATAACATCATTATATCCTATTGTTTGTAACCCAACTGTGCTACTGAGAGGCTGTGAAAAACGTGAAAACCCCCACCGGGCTACACATCAGTTTTGCCCAACAGAAAAATTTCCTTCCTGATCCCTAAAAACAGGCAATCAGTCAGACCTGCAGCATTATAAGTGGCACAGCTTCTAATCTACAGATGAGGGGAGGAAGGGGATGGCAGTGAATCAGAGAGTAAGATGCTTTTGTTAAACTGGTCCTTAGCTCAGATAGGCAAAGTGGGATGCACACAGCAGCCAATCAGATGGTTTCATCCCCTTTAGTCAGACAATGGCTAATCAGCAAACTCAAGGTGGGAGGAGGTGGGGGCCAGCCCCCTCTCCCTACCATGCCTATGGTTAGACTTTTCTCATCCCCCTTCTGTCCAGTAAAAGTCCTCCCCAGCTAAAGGTAGCAAGAGGGTATGCAAATATGGGATTTGGGCCATACTTATGTATCAGAGATGGTTCTTGATTTAATTGTCAGCTCCTATGTACAATTCTCAACTAGATAAAATGTTGCAGCTGAGAATTTTTAATATTTTTATTCTATATTTTAATGGTTGTTTTTATTATATTTTAAATACATAGTGCCTTGAGCACCTCAATGGGATCTATTTCTGTCTAAATAGCTGTATTATTAATATATATTCTCCTAAGCATTTATTTACTGTCTGTATGATGAATTCCAAAGGTAAAATCTTGACTTTATTGAAGTTAGTGGCAATGAAGCCACTCGAGGGCCAGGATTTCAGCTTAGATTGGTTCCTATAAGATTTGGTTTTAATTCAATAGCCATATACCTAAGTGCAACACAACCACTCAGTTGTCAGTTTCTAAACACTAAAATATCTGCTTCCACTCTCCATATATGCACACTTCAACAGACCCAAATGGGGCTAAGCATAGGCCAACAGATACACCTATTAGAGTTGCCAATGAGCCAGAAACCCCATCCTCTGGTGACATATTCAGCAACGTACTTTTATACTTGCACTCTGATATGAAAACATATGTTAATATTAATATTTTATTCAGAATGAAATGAACACAGGGAAATAGGACAAAAGCAAATAGAAAAACTTGCACATCAGCTAACAGAACTACTGCTGGAAACCACAAAATAAGGTCAACATCACTGCCAAGGTCTGGGTAAGCAGTAGAGTCATTAACAATGACAAATTACCCTCCATATAATATTTTATTGGAAATTTGACACATTGTAAGAACCTCCTGCTCTGCCACATGCAAAATGAAATTGATATAATTGTATTGTTCCCTCTTGTGTTGCAAACCCTATTTAATCATCTTCAGCTGAATTCCACCTGCTATGCAATGCTTTTAGCAAACTCCTCACCTCCTCCCCCATCTCATAATTGTGAAGCCTGCTTTCCACTGTGAGGATGCATAGAGTGAAACTGCTGGAAACCATGGGCCAGTTTGTATTTGAGGTGCAAATATGCTGTTAAATGAGTGGCCAAGGGTGAAAATCCAGGTTGTGATTCTTGTTAAAATAAACTGTCAATCTGGCTCGGAGTATTATGATTTTGAGAGCAGGTCTGTGGCTCTGTCCAGCTTGCAGATGTCAATTAGAAGGCTGCCTCTGGCACAACGCACATTACATGTTACAGACAGACAGATTAAACCGTCAGGATCCAAGGACCTTTCACAGATCTTCAGTTCTGTGTGTAAAAGGAACCCAAATGTGGATGTTGGGTGTGTTGGAGACATCTCTTATGGGGCTAATGGGCACTCCTAGCTATATTCGAGACACCACTGACTTCCTGAGGAAACTACAATCCATTGGTGATCTTCCTGAAAACACCATCCTAACCACTATGGATGTAGAAGCCCTCTACACCAACATTCCACACAAAGATGGACGACAAGCCGTCAGGAACAGTATCCCCGATAATGTCATGGCAAACCTGATGGCTGAACTTTGTGACTTTGTCCTCACCCATAACTATTTCACATTTGGGGACAATGTATACCTTCAAATCAGCAGCACTGCTATGGGTACCCACATGGCCCCACAGTATGCCAACATTTTTATGGCTGACTTGGAACGCTTCCTCAGCTCTTGTCACCTAATGCCCCTACACTACTTAGCTACATTGATGGCATCTTAATCATCTGGACACATGGAAAAGAAGCCCTTGAGGAATTCCACCATGATTTCAACAATTTCCATCCGGCCATCAACCTCAGCCTGGACCAGTCCACACAGGAGATCCACTTCCTGGACACTACAGTGCTCGTAAGCTATGGTCACATAAACACCACCCTATACAGAAACCTACTGACTGCTATACTTACCTACATGCCTCCAGCTTTCATCCAGACCACACCACATGATCCATTGTCTACAGCCAAGCTCTACGATACAACCACATTTGCTCCAACCCCTCAGACAGAGACAAACACCTACAAGATCTCTATCAAGCGTTCTTACAACTACAATACCCACCTGCTGAAGTGAAGAAACAGATTGACAGAGCCAGAAGAGTACCCAGAAGTTACCTACTACAGGTCAGGTCCAACAAAGAAAACAACAGAACGCCACTAGCCATCACCTTCAGCCCCCAACTAAAACCTCTCCAGCGCATCATCAATGATCTACAACCTCTCCTGAAGGACAACCCATCACTCTCACAGATCTTGGGAGACAGGCCAATCCTTGCTTACAGACAGCCCCCCAACCTGAAGCAAATACTCACCGGGAACCACACATCAACAACAAAAACCCTAACCCAGGAACCAATTCTTGCAACAAAGCCCGTTGCCAACTGTGTCCACATATCTATTCAGGGGACACCATCAGAGGACCTAATCACATCAGCCACACTATCAGAGGCTCGTTCACCTGCACATCTACCAATGTGATATATGCCATCATGTGCCAGCAATGCCCCTCTGCCATGTACATTGGCCAAACTGGACAGTCTCTACGTAAAAGAATAAATGGACACAAATCAGACGTCAAGAATTATAACATTCAAAAACCAATTGGAGAACACTTCAATCTCTTTGGTCACTCGATTACTGACCTTAAAGTGGCAATTCTTCAACAAAAGAACTTCAAAAACAGACTCCAAGGAGAGACTGCTGAATTGGAATTAATTTGCAAACTGGATACAATTAACTTAGGCTTGAATAAAGACTGGGAGTGGATGTGTCATTACACAAAGTAAAACTATTTCCCCATGTTTATTTGCCCCCGCTCCTGTTCCTCACACGTTCTTGTCAATTGCTGGAAATGGCCCACCTTGATTACCACTGCAAAAGATTTTTTTCTCTCCTGCTGGTAATAGCTCACCTTACCTGATCACTCTCGTTACAGTGTGTACGGTAACACCCATTGTTCATGTTCTCTGTGTATATAAAACCTCCCCACTGTATTTTCCACTGAATGCATCCGATGAAGTGAGCTGTAGCTCATGAAAGCATATGCTCAAATATATTTGTTAGTCTCTAAGGTGCCAAAAGTACTCCTTTTCTTTTTATATCTAGTTTCCTTTGGCTTTTTTGCACTTCCCTAGGTTTGGCTTAGTAGGACTTTCCACATGACATAGTTTCATTTCGGTTTGATATACTGTATCCCCCTTTTCTGAAACAGCTTCTTGATCTCTTTCAGAGCCAGATCCAAAGCTGGTATAAATTGGAATAGCTCTGATGGAGAAGCTTCATCAGCATAGCTAAACTAATTTATTCCCCCTGAGCATGTGGCCTGATATATGTAAGTAAGGTAACTTTCATTTTGCAAACCCACAGAATGCCAAATAAATGCAAATGAACCTACTTTAACATTTATATATATATTTTTGGACAAATTAAATCCAGTGAGCAAGTCACAAAAAATTTTGTCCATTGTATATGTCATATGCATATCTTGATATATAAAAATTGAAATGCTGTATCAAAAGGTGATATTTCTTTACTCTAGAGCAGGGGTCGGCAACCTTTCAGAAGTGGTGTGCCGAGTCTTCATTTATTCACTTTAATTTAAGGTTTCATGTGCCAGTAATACATTTTAACGTTCTTTAGAAGGTCTCTCTCTATAAGTCTATATATTATATAACTAAACTATTGTCATATGTAAAGTAAACAAGGTTTTCAAAATGTTTAAGAAGCTTCATTTAAAATTAAATTAAAATGCTGATCTTACGCTGCCGGCCCGCTCAGCCCGCTGCCAGCCTGGGGTTCCGTTCACCTAGGCTGGCAGCAGGCTGAGTGGGGACTGTGGCTGGGACCCTGGGTGGCAAGGGCCTGGCAGCCAGAACCCCAGACTGGCAGCGGGCTGAGCGGCTCAGCCCGCTGCCACTCAACCCGCTGCCGGTCTGGGGTTCAGTCCACCGGCTCCTGCCAGCCAGGGCTCCAGCTGCCGGCCCCGCTCAGCCTGCTGCCGGTCTGGGATCCCGGCCCTGCCTATATAGAGGCACCTTCTCCCTGGTTCTAGCCCATTCTCTTCCTCTCTCTCTGCACTGAGCTGAGGGTGGGAGTGCACTGAGCACAGGGCTGAGGCTGAAGGAGCAGGCTGGGGTTGGGGTGTAGGGTCTGGCCAGGAGCTAGAATGAGGGAGGGGGCTCAGGGTTGGGGCAAGAGGTTTGGGTGTGGAGTGCTTACCTGGGCAGCTCCCATTTGGTGCGAGGGGTGCAGGTGGGAATGTGGGGGGTGGGGAGGGGTGCAGGATCTCCTGTTTGGTGCTCAGGGTGGGGATGGGAATGTGGGGGGTGCAAGAGTCAGGACATGGGGTGTGAGGGGGCTGGGTATGTGTGGGGGGTGCAGGAGTCAGGGCAGAGGGCTGGGGACATGTGAGAGGAGTCAGGGCATGGGGTGTGGGGGGCTGGGTATGTATGAGGGGTACTGGAGTCAGGGCTAGGGTCGTGGGGGGCGCAGGGATCAGGGCAGAGGGCTGGGCATGTGGGCCTGGGTCATGGGGCTGCTCCCAGACCCCTGCCCGGAGCGGCTCATGGCAGGGGGCTGGAGGGGATATGCCCTGATTCCACCCCCTGCCCCTTACCCAAGGCCCCGTCCCCACCTCTTCTCCGCCTCCTCCCCGGAGCAGCGAGCGTGCTGCGGCTCCACTTCTCCCCCTTCCTCGCAAGAGCCATCATCTGATCAGTGGCGGGGGGGAAAGGAGGATGGGCAGGAACGCAGCACGCTGGGAGAAGAGGAGGGGGTGGGGGGAGCTTGCCTGCCCTGCTGCAGCAGCCTGCAGGACCAAGCTTCTTCATCCTGCCGTGGGAGGGGGTGCGGAGAAGAGCGGGCCGGGGTGGGCAGGATTTTTAATGGCTCGCTGCTGCCTGCTGGTGTCCTGGCCTGGGTTCAGCAGTGGGCTGAGTGGGGCCAGCGGCTGGGACCCGGCAGGCAGGAGCGTGACATTAAAAATCGGCTCGCGTGCCATCTTTGGCACACATGCCATAGGTTGCCGACCCCTGCTCTAAAGTATATATTGAATGTGCATAGCACTGGGCAAATATACTGTTTTCAACATAGTGTATGCAGTCTATATAGCATATTTTACCTTCCTTCTGTTTTTTCCACTTTCAGCTCCAACTCCAATCAATATCTGAATAACAAAAAAGTACACTGAAATAATGTTAAAGGCTACTTCTGCTCTCTATAAAGTTACTCCAGATTTAAAAAAAATGAAATTTGGAGCTGTCATGAAATGTATAGTAGCATATATCCTCTAGTCCCTACTCACAACAGACACTCTGCTAAGTGCTTTCATGGAGCTTGACTCAACAGACATTACTGGCATTAGGACTGATTTCAATGAAAGTAACTCTTGATTTACAATGTAAATGAGATCAGAATCTGGGACTTCAGGTTTACTTGGAGTTTTCTTCCATTTGTGAAACCAGTGTCATCCCTGGCTTGGGAGACAATCGCGTAGTGCGAGTTGAACGTGTGAACTGAGGGGTAGTGGCTCTACAGATGTTCTGGATAGGGACATGGGCCACAAAGGCAGTCGACGAGGCCTGAGCCCTCATTGAGTGCTCCCTCACGATAGGTGGTAAGGGAACCCCTGCTAGGTCGTAGCATGTGTGGATGCACGATGTGATCCACTGGGAAAGCCTCTGGGTGGAGATCAGTTGACCCCTCATGTGCTCGGCTGAAGCAACAAATAGTTGCAAAGACCTGTGGAATGGCTTAGTCCAATCCAGATAAAAAGCCAGTGCCCTGCGCACATCAAGCATATGGAGGCGGCATTCCTTGTTAGAGGCATGAGGTTTGGGGCAGAGGACAGGCAGGAAGATGTCCTGGCTCATGTGGAAGGCGGAGACCACCTTAGGGAGGAATGCAGGGTGTGGGCGGAGCTGAACCTTGTCTTTGTCAAAGACCGTATAGGGAGGGGTCGCAGGTTAGGGCCCTGAGCTCCGAAACCCGCCGGGCTGATGTGATAGCCATGAGGAAGGCCACCTTCCATGAAAGGTGAGACCAGGAGCATGTGGCCAGGGGCTCGAACAGGGCCCCATGAGGCAGGATAACACCAAGTTTAGATCCCACTGAGGAACAGGGGTTCTAGTATATGGAAAGGACCGGTCTAGCCCCTTGAGAAAATGCCTGGTCATGGCACGGGAGAAAACCGAGCAGCCCTGGACTGGCGGATGGAGGAAGGTGCCAGACCCTGAGTTCTAAGATGAAGGAGGTACTCAAGGATAAGTTGGAGCAGGGCAGACCCTGCAGAAGGACCCCACTCACCCGCCCACTTGGAGAACTTGGACCACTTTGCCAGGTAGGCTCAGCACGTGGATGTCTTCCTACTTTCTAGGAGGACACGCCTGACCCCTTCCAAACACCTTCTCTCTTCTGCATCTAGCCATTGAGCAGCCGCGCTGTCAAATGGAGGGTGGCCAGGTTGGGGTGGAGGAGGCGGCCCTGGTCCTGGGAGAGTAGGTCCAGGCAGAGCGGCAACAGCTGCGGAAGGGCCACCAACAAGCTCAGGAGGGTCCCGTACCAATGCTGCCTGGACCGAGCTGGGGCGATCAGGAGGACGCGTGCCTTGTCCATTTTCACTTTCTCCAGGACCTTGCCGATGAGGGGGAATGGGGGAAAGGTGTAGAGGAATTGATCCGACCATGACAGGAGGAAAGCATCTGAGATCACGTTCCTCCCCACCCCCCTCTGGAATAGAAGCAGTGGCAACGCTGGTTCTGATAGGTCGCAAACAGATCTACTTGGGGAGTGTCCCACACTCGGAAGAGCTGGTGAGTGACCTCCGAGTGGAGCAACCATCAGTGCTGGGAGGAGAAAACTCTGCTCAAGCTATTGGCCTGTGTGTTGTTGACGCCTGGCAGGTGGAAAGCCTTCAGGGAGATGTTGTGGGCTATGCAAAACTCCCAGAGCTTGAGGGCTTCCTGGCAGAGGGCTGAGGACCTCGCCCCACTTTGCCTGTTGATATAAAACATTGTGGCGGTGTTGTCCATGAGTACTCGGACCACCTTGGTGCGCAGTTGTGAACTGAACACCAAACAGGCTAAGCGTATTGCCCTGAGCTCCCTGACGTTTATGTGAAGAGACAACTCCGAGGCTGGCCACAACCCCTGGGTATGTGAATTCCCTCTGTGGGCCTCCCAGCCCAAGTCTGATGCATCGGACACTCGGTCTAGAGATGGGGTTGGGTCCCGGAAGGGAATCCCCTGGAGCATATTGACTGGGGAGGACCACCATTTTAGCGAGGCAATCACCGGCGCTGGCACCGTGAAGACTTTGTCCAGCCTGTCCCGGGCCTGGGAGAACTCTGAGGCCAGCCAGAGTTGGAGGGACCTCATCTGAAGTCTGGCATGGCAGACCACATACGTGCACGCTGCCATGTGGCCCAGGAGCTGCAGGCATGCCCTGGCCGCGGTCACAGGGAACTCCGCGACTGAGGCTATGAGCCCCTTCAGGGTCTGGAACCTGCTCTGGGAAAGGGAGGCTGTGGCCTTGGGGGCATCCAGGAGAGCACCTATGAATTCTATGTGCTGCACTGGAACCAGTGTCGACTTGGCCTCGTTTACTCGGAGGCCTAGGTTGGCACGTGTAGCCAAGAACAGCTCCACATGGTCCTGTACCTGAGACCGCAAGCTGCCCTTTAGAAGTCAGTCATCGAGATAGGGAAATATCTGGACCCCTTGGCGTCTGAGGTAGGCTGCCACGACCGCCATACATTTTGTGAATACCCTTGGTGCGTTGGACGGGCCAAATGGGAGGACTGTAAACTGGTAGTGGTCCTGTCCCACCAAGAAGCAAAGGAAGTGTCTGTGCCCCCAGAATATATCGATATGGAAGTATGCGTCCTGGAGGTCCAGGGCTGCATACCAGTTGTCAGGGTCCAGAGAGGGTATGATACTTGCCAGAGAGACCATGTGGAACCGGCATTTGGCCATGGACCGATTGAGGTCTCTCAAATCCAAGGTAGGCCTGAGCCCCCCTTTAGCCTTCGGAATGAGGAAGTAACAGGAGTAAAACCCTTTTCCCCGGAACTCCCTTGGAACTTTCTCCACAACTCCCAAGCTGAGGAGCCAACCCACTTCCTGCTCTAGCAGTGATACATGTGACAGGTCCCCCCTGCTGTCCCAGGGAGGGGCGGGTGGGAGGGTTGGGGTTAGACAAACTGTAGTGTGTAGCCCAGGGAAATGGTGTTGAGGACACAACGGTACGATGTTATTTGGGACCATTCCACAAGGAACGCACACAAGCAGTTGCAGAAGGCAAACTTTATTGGTAGGAGGGTCCTCTTGGGAGGCACCCGGGTACCCTCCTGCAACCAGTCAAAAATGCCTCTTGCCCCGCTGCTTGCCCTTGAGGGCCCAGGCTGTGGGGCAGAGCGAGGCTGCCTCTGAGGTAGTCTCCTTTGGGTCTTGGACCTCTTATAGGCGGGCTCATATCTTGGCTGGGGAGCTGGGGAGGGAGCCTGCGGCTTAGGCTTGTCCTTGGCAGGCAGGATGTAAAGCCCGAGGGTTTGCAGGGTAGTACATGAGTCCTTCATGCCATGAAGTTTCACGTCTGTTTGTTCCACAAACAGGTCCTTGCCATCAAAGGGAAGATCCTGCATCACAGACTGCGCCTCCGTGGAGAGTCCGGACAGCACTGGCCACGACGCCCTGTGCATGGACACTGCCGAGGCCATGGACCGAGCAGCCGTGTCAGCTGCATCCGATGCTGCCTGCAGAGCAGCCTTTGCGGCAGCGGCACCCTCCTCCACAAACGCCTTAAACTCCATCCTTTCACACTCCAGAAGGGAGGTTTGAATTTGGGCAGTGACCCCCAACAAGTTAAACTCATAATGGCTAAGGAGGGCTAGGTGGTTGGCCACCCGGAGCTGGAAACTGGACGATGATAAAGCTTCCTACCAAATGAGTCCAGCCTTCTAGAATCTATTCTTGGGTGTGGGTCCTGGTTGACCCTGTCTCTCCCTGTGATTCACAAACTCCACCACTAGGGAGTTGGGGGTGGGTATTTGTGCTCTGCTTTCTTCAATATTGGCGCAAGGGAGGCTGGTGTTTGCCAGAGGGCATTGGAGATGTTAGCTAACACTTCGTGCAGCAGTAGGGCCACTCTGCTCGGTACTGAAGAAAAGAGGACATCGAAGAGCGAGTCTGAGGGTGCCTCCCTCTCCTCAGCTTGGAGTTGGAGACTCAACGCTACTCGCTTTAGTAGCTCCTGGTGAGCCCTGAAGTCCTCCTGAGGTGCGGAGGGGGGTGGGGCTGCAACTTTGTCATCTGGGGCGGGGGAGGAGGCCGGTATGGAGCTCTGCATGTCGGCCGGCGTAGTGGGATCCACCCCTTGGTCGGACTCCACGTGCTGTGCGGAGGATCCATGACCCACCAATCTATCTCTTGGAGGCCTGGATAGTGAGGCGGAGGGAGCCTCTGACGCCCCTGCTACCGAACGAGCCCCTGGCTGGGCATGCATGGGCAGCCAGGGGGTCCACTGGCACCACTGTCCCTGCCATGGGGGCCCTTTCCACTGACTGTACTGCGGCACTGGCGGCACCAGCTGGTTGGGTTGGCTGGGCTGCATGTAGAGGGCTGCAGGTGGGTGGAGGTCGCTGTTACCAACGGCCTATCGGTAGAATGGGAGCAGTACGATCAATGATGCTGAGAACGACGTCTGCCACGGGACCGGGACTCCGACGTTGAGGAACGGTGCCGCCTTGAGCCACTACTTCTCGAGACGCTGTGAAGCCTAGATCCAGGATGACGCAGAGCTGGCGATCCCCACTGGGACGCGTGGGCACAGTGCCTTGAGGAGAGAGAGCTGGAGCACAAATGGTGACGGCGCCCACGTTGGGTGTGGCTGCTGTAGCTCAGACGAGAAGGGGAGCGTGTACAGTGCCTGTGCGGATCCCGTCGATACTCTCTGCTCAGCGTGAAGCGATGCCTGGAACTCTGATCCAACGGCACCCGACCAGACAACCTAGTGGGTGACGAAAGTGGAGTCTGGAGACTGTGCCCTGACAGGACGCTGAGCGGTGAGCGGGCCCGAGAGCAGTCCCCTGACCGGGATCTGCGTCGGGTCAGGGTTGATTGCCTAGAGCCCCGCGGCGGTTTCCCTTTAGAGTGGGGTCCAGGTGCCGGTGGTGCCCCAGGTACCTGAAGAGTCATAGGCATCCGGACATCCGGAGAGGCCTGAGTTGACGATGTAACCAGGCTGCTCCGCTCGACATGAGTTGGAGTTCTGGAGCTCAGGGAGGAACTGGGGCTGCCCGACTCAGGTCTAGCCTCTCCCCTTGCTTTCTCTCGACGCCACTGAGAAGACGGGGCCTTTCTCTGTTTCTTAGATGGGGAGTGCTGCTGGCCACCGGAAGGTGCCAAGGGATCACTGCACACCGAAGATGAGGTGCCCGGTGCCGAATCCGCTCGGCACACCAGGGTTGGGGCCAGTGCCGACTCCATGAGAAGGACCCGAAGTCTAATGACTGTTTCCTTTTTGGTTCTAGGTTTGAAGGACCTGCAGATCTTGCAGCGGTCGCTAATGTGGGATTGACCCAGGCAGTGGAGACAGTTGGCGTGCGGGTCACTTCTGGGCATTGAACGCCTGCAAGAGTCGCATGATTTAAACCCTGGGGCACGGGGCATGCCCCAGCCTGAATACTAACTAACTGAACTGAAACTTGTTGAACTGACTAACACAGGTACCACTAACAACGAACGACTAGTTCTGGGACGAGCTGCAGCAAAGCAAACCTGGAGCAAGTAGTTCTGACGCACCTTCACTGGCAGCAAGAAGGAACTGAGGGTGGGGGGAACGCGTGGCTCCCTTTATAATGCACAATAGAGGCGCCACTCCAGGGGTCGCAGCAGCGCTCCCCCCATGGGTACTGCTAAGGGAAAATCTCCCGGCACTGGTGCATGTGGCGAGCACACACAGCTATTGTGGAGTACACATGAGCAAGCACTCGAAGAAGAAGAGATGATTGCGAGGGCATATTCTTCAGCTGTCAACAGGTGAGAGCTCCTATCTGCTTGACTGAAAGAGGAAACCAATTAATTGAGGCTGTCAAGGTTCCTCCCCCACTCTGAACGCTAGGGTACAGATGTGGGGACCTGCATGAAAACCTCCTAAGCTTATCTCTACCAGCTTAGGTCAAAACTTCCCCAAGGTACAAAATATTCCACCCTTTGTCCTTGGATTGGCCGCTACCACCACCAAACAAATACTGGTTACTGGGGAAGAGCTGTTTGGAAACGTCTTTCCCACCAAATACTTCCCAAAACCTTGCACCCCACTTCCTGGACAAGGTTTGGTAAAAAGCCTCACCAATTTGCATAGGTGACCACAGACCCAAACCCTTGGATCTGAGAACAATGAAAAAGCATTCAGTTTTCTTACACGAGGACTTTTAATAGAAATAGGAGTAAATAGAAGTAAAGAAATCCCCTCTGTAAAATCAGGATGGTAGATACCTTACAGGGTAATTAGATTCAAAACATAGAGAACCCCTCTAGGCAAAACCTTAAGTTACAAAACAGATACACAGACAGAAATAGTTATTCTATTCAGCACAATTCTTTTCCCAGCCATTTAAAGAAATCATAATCTAATGCATACCTAGCTAGATTACTTACTAAAAGTTCTAAGACTCCATTCCTGGTCTATCCCCGACAAAAGCAGCATATAGACAGACTCACAGACCCTTTGCTTCTCTCCCTCCTCCCAGCTTTTGAAAGTATCTTGTCTCCTCATTGGTCATTTTGGTCAGGTGCCAGCGAGGTTACCTTTAGCTTCTTAACCCTTTACAGGTGAGAGGAGTTTTCCTCTGGCCAGGAGGGATTTTAAAGGGGTTTACCCTTCCCTTTATATTTATGACAGAGGCCAACTGGAAAACCTGCAGATACAGTGCATTACTGCAGAATCGGACACTAGTTTTATAAAAATCTCACAGGTGAGTTCATAGATGTTTCCTACAAGGAGGATTTTATATAGCACCGTAATACAAATAATAATAAAAATAAAAAACTTTTTTTAATCCACCCCTCTAAGTAGCTGAAATTCCTGGTTAACCAAAAGTCATTCATATCCTCTGACAACAACTCACATCATGCATAAGAACAGCCATATGGGTCAGACCATGATCTATCTTGTCCAGTAACCTGTTTCCAATAGTGGCCCATACCAGAGCTTTAGTGGGAGTGTACAGAACAGGACAAAATTATGCAGTGATCCGTCCCTGTCTTCCACTTCTGGCTTGTAATAGTCAGAGGATTAGGGTTGCCCTGAGCATGGGATTGCATCCTTAACCAACTTGACTAATAGCCATTGATGGACCTAGCCTCCATGAACTTATCTACTTCTTTTTTGGCCATCACAACATCCCATGGCAACGAGTTCCACAGGTTAGTTGTACACTGTGTGAAAAAGTACTTCATCTTGTTTTATTAAACCTGCTGCCTATTAATTTCATTGGCTGATTCCTGGTTTTTGTATTGTGTGAAAGGGTAGATTACACTTCTCTATTCACTTCAAATGTCTCTGAGGCTCTTTGGAGAAAGAAAGGCTGGGTTCTATGCCCCATGAATTGTGCCAGATCTGCCTCTATGAAAGAAAGCCTCACTGAGCACTATTATTGCTAGACAAGCCGACTTACATGTGCAGAAAACTACAGGATTGCAAAAAACTGAGATGCTTACTGTCTAGAATCACTCCTGAGTTACTTAATGGTAACAAAATAACAACCAAAAATGTTGAAAAATATGGTGAAAAAATGCATTTGATAGACAAAAAAAGGAAATTTTAAAAACATTGAGTACCTGTTTTGCTCCTTCTGTAGTCATTCACACCTGTCTGAAGACAGGGCAAAATGCTACCACATCAGAATAATACCATTTACACCCACTTCATATTGGTGTTAGGCCATGAATTCAGCAATACATATTTATCTGTATGTAAATCAATCGTGAAATCAATGGGAGTAAGGTGCTTAGATGCTTTTAAAAATTTAATCGAACACCCGTGTACATGTAAACATTTTTAAAAAACTGGCCCCAGGTCACATATGAAAATGGTCTTGGGCTCTGAAGTCACTTACATCTTTTGAAAATGTTATCCATACAAAAGGTGCAGGGGAGTGGAAAATCAGGCCCTGATACTTTGTCTATTTACATTATTAAGGATAATATTTTACCTTTAAAAATTAAAATAATTTCAGTTTGCTTGAGGAGAACATTTAAATAAATAGTCTTCATTTTCAAAGCTGGCTTGATTTAGAAACTATCTTGCCCTGGGGTGATTTCTTTTGTTTGCTCTAAAGTAACATTTGTTTTCCTATAACTGGAGTTTTCCACACTTGCTTCACTTTCTCCCTTTGCATTTCTTTAGTGAAGGATTGTGAATGGCACATTGAAAACCCATTTTGTTCAAAGATGGCAAATGCTGTAACAGATACTCCGTCTGGAAGAAATATAAAAGAGGCAGTTATGTATGGGATAAAGATCTTTGTCTTAGCTTGAATACTGGTGCCACCCGCTTTCTAAATCTCCAGTTTACAATGTTTGTATTGAATATAAAATGAAATTACGAACAGTGATAGGGAACTATGTCTTGCATTAGTTGGTCATTTCTTTTTGCAAATTATTTGTAAATTCAATTTACTCAGAAGACAAACTATTCATGAATAAATTTGTTAGATATTCGTGTTCTCCTGCCTTTTTTTCTTGAAATATTTGATCCATCAGTAACTTTAGTTTCATCTCTGTGAATATGATTCTCTCTCTTTTTCTTTCTCAGAAGAAGCTGGCGTAACACAAGCTGGTTGTGGCAAATCATCCTGGATGCCATACCTCAGTCAGCACTGTCACCTCTGCAGGTGAGAGAATTGTTCATTTCCTATGCCTACTCCTTTCTTGGCCTCCCCACTTAGAGTGCTAACAAACGGTAAGAGTCTGTTACCCTTACTCAGGTAGTGTAGCATGTTTCTTCACAAGTAGTCCTACTGACTTAAATGAGACAACTCTCATAGTAAGGTACTACTCTATCTGAGTGAGGATATCATAATCTGGCACCACTGAACACAAATCCACAGATTGATTAACTTATATACGATTCCTAGTTTATTTGACCTAGAAATTTTCAAATTTTGTCATTCATCAAAGGCCAGATTCTGCAACCTTGCCCTCCTGTCTACACCCACTGACTTCACTAGAATAAGCATTGATGCTGTTTTGTATCATATTGTTTTGGGTTTTTTAAATACACACCACGGGGTTGGATCCTCAGCACTGTTCCACTGACTGCAATGGAGGCCCATTGTTTAACCAGTTCTGGATCGGGCTGTGATGGTCAGTGCTCATTGGAAGTGTAGCTTAATGGTTAGTGGATTGTGCCCTCCTTAATGTGGAGAAGGATTGGTTGGGGAACCCAGGCCTTCTCACACCACTGGTTTCTGGCCCAGATCCCTGTAAGTTTTAGCAAAGGTCCAGCACCCAGGAGCACCTTAAGGCTGTCCTCCTGGTCCATTTCCTACCACCCCCTCTATATCCAAGTGTAAGCCCTTGGGGTTTAGAGAGCATGGCCCCTTTAAATCTTTTTCCGAGTGGGGACAGGGAGCAGTGAGAGAACGGAGGGAAACTTGAGGGTGTGGCTCTGGAGCCTGGGGAGAGAAGGGCTGCAGCCGGGAGACCCTGGACAAAGTGAAGGAGAGAGAGAACCTGCCTGAAGCCTGGGAAGGACAGGGCGGCCGATTGGGGACACCACAGAACAGGAGCCAGGAGGAGCACTGTGCCAGGGAGGAATCGCCTGAGAAGGACAGGCCGGAGCTGGACCCAGTATCACTGCCGCCCAGAGCTGCGTGGGGCTCTGAGTACTGAGGCTTGTGACTGCGTTGGGAAGAAGGAGGGAGGCTGTTAGCTAGTTAAGTAGGGAGGTTGTCGCTCTGTGTGGCTTTGCAGAGAGCAGCAGAAGAGGACACTGGAGGGGTTTGTTGGGGAAAGTTCACTGGCGCCAAAGACGACCAGGAGCACCCAAGACTCAGCACTGGACTGGAACTTTTCTCAGGACTCCTGAACTCTGTGTGCAGGAGACTGTGCTACAACTGGGTCTGTGGGGCCTTGGTTTGAATGCAACCCTGTTCTACTGCTCCCCCTATGCTTCCCCTTTTTGTTTTTCTCCTCTCATCCCTCTGTAAATAAATATCCCCCTTTGTTATATCCATTGTACTTTTCCTGTGGGTGTGTGTGTTCATGCTGGGGGGTTTGGAACAGGTGCCCCTGGGGTGGAAGGAATTTTTCCTGCTGAATTCCTGCACGCACCGTCTCTTGGCCAGAGCTGCCTGCAGAGCAGACTCCCTCTTGGCCACGAGGGCGCTAAAGTTACACAAGCTTTACAGTCTGTTGAAAACAGGTACTAACTGCACCTCCAATCTGTCAAGGCCGAGCAGTTAGGTTCCTCTACTCTAGGTGAAGGTCCCCATAGTGCCTCTTTTCAGGAGCTCCCCAGGCAGGTGCTTCTCCTGGCCTGGTCAGCCCCTTTCTGAGCTGTCTGGCCTCCTTTTAAGCTCCCTCTTCTATTTGGTGCTCTGTAGGTGTGGCTGGGCAGGGTTGCTTGGACCCAGAGGTGTTCTTTACCATCTTCAGTTCCAGTGCAGAGTTTATATACCCTGTCACACTGGCCCATACTATTTTTTTTCCTTACTGAACCCAAAACAATTACAAATGTTCCAACTGGTTTGTCTAAGTGGAATGCTGTTTAACTCTGGTTAAACTGATCATATAAGAAAACAAAGAATAAGCATGAGGTAAAGTTGGGGAGAACATGGTATGATAGGGCACACCAGGACTAAGAAAACAGATTGTGTATTAAAATGTGTTAGCTTTCATGTGTTAACTAACAGGTTTTTAAACATGACTTAAGACCTGATGTAGAGAAATACAGTGTGATATTTGAAAATATGTCTAAAATCCTAGGGTCCTACACAAGCAGCAAGCATGTTTTCAAACATCACTGCATTTACCTACAGTAGGTGCTAAGTAATTTTAGAACACCACTTGCTATCCAAGGCTAGACAAGCCCACAGAGTAGAAAATTGTAGCAGTGCAAGCTGCACTCTCCTGTTCAAGAGAGCATTCTTTGCTCATTACTCTAAGTCACAAAGCAGGGATGGTGCTAATTCCAGGGAGGGAACATTGCAGGCAGAGTAAAAGTGACTTCTGAGAAAAAGATCTCACACAGAAATATGCAGAGTTGTACCAGTCTTGACATTTTCCCTTCTGTTGCTGTAAATCTTGAAGATTGCATGATGCAGAGAAGGATTTGATCTCTTAAGTAATCCATGTATGGAAATAAAAAGGGTTGGGGGGCGGAGAACCTTTGAGAAGTTATTGCATAAAACCTTAATGTACTTATACTATTGCTCATAGTCTATAGTTCACCAAATTTGGCCCTGATTCAATGCTCAATTATGCCAGCATTATGCTGGTGTGACATCATTCAGTGAATGGCATCACACCGCCATAAAATTGGTGTAAAACAATGGTGAATTAATCCCTTGATAAGATTCTGAAATACAATGCTTTATCTAGCGTCTGAACTTTAAAGTGATTTTTTTTTTTAAAATAGCAGTTGCTTAATTTTCCTGAGGATGGTTAGGACCTTTTTCTACGTATGTGCTACGTAACATTCAATGGCATTTAAAAAGTGAGATAATACTATGTATCATGTAGATTGTGTGTGATTTAAACCCCTGCTATAATACCTGAAGTAACACATCTGATTTCTGGAGTTGGCCTACTCCGTTTCATTTGGCTCTAAGTAAACCATATGATGCTTTTGACCTTGTCTCACCCAGGAATTGAATTTTCTCCTCACCAGGAGTATTATTAGTATACTGCAAACCGCACTTACTCACAGTAAATGCTGCGCAATGTGGGGTGGAATGTACGGAATTGTTTGTATAAAGGTTTTTGGATGTCAGGATGCTCCTGATAATATGGTTAGAGTTCAATCCCTGGCCAAGTCCAGTCGGAAGGAATTTAATTCTAGCATTTTATAAATGATGTCAGCATGTTTTCAGCATTACTATAATGTTGTAAAAAGTGAGCCTGGGTCTCTTACAAAACATAGGGTTAACTGAATTCCTGCCAGGTGACAAGAAAGAAGAGTGCCTATTACAAACCTGCTCGGTCATTAATATCTGTCGAGAGTGAAACCCTGACAATAATTTCAAGTTCACAGCTCTCGTATGTCTAGGCTCCTGGGAATCCAATGCTATTGAGCAACAAAATGCTGGACTGATTGTTCACAGCATTGTCTTTTACATGAGAAGCTAGACTATATCCCTGTGCACCTACTCTCCCACCCACTCCCTCCCCAAAAGTGGGAGGAAACACTAACTGTTCAATAATACCATTTCTTCTTGTATCGGGGTCCACTCACCGCTAGAATGCCTCCTCCTGGCTGCTCTGGGGATTAGCTTCTTCCAGGTCAAATGCCCCTTTTTATTGCTTACTCGTGCACCCTGCTGCCTTTCTCTTTCTCTCTCTCTCTCGGTACAGCTCAGAGTACTGTCTCTTCGTGGCTTGCTTTTCATGATTTGGCCCTCTGGCCTGGTCACTATAGTCCTGCCCTTCTAGGCTATCAAAGTCTCTCCATACAAAAGGGCAGTTTTTTCTTAATTTCCCTGACCATGTCACTTCTCCAGTGTCCGGTAGGAGAACCCAGGTCCACCCTTTACTTTAGGTTCCAGTCTAGGGACCCTATATCTAACAACTGTGATCTGCCTTCTCCTAGACCCCTTTGCTATTTTCCTGGACTCCTTTCTACACCTATTGATTCCCTCCTCTCTGAGTTTACCAGCCCAAACTCTCTCTTCTCAGGCCATAATCTATACTACAAAATTATATCAACCCATCTTATGTTAGCATACAGCCACTGCAGTTATTAAATTGCTGGTGTGTGTGCACACTTGTCTCCTGGTGTCGGGGGTGTGCTTGTATTGACCGTATTCTCAGTGTGACCATGGTGGTGCAGCTCCTGAAAGCCAGTAACGGTTGACATAAGCAATGCAGTGTCTTCACTGATACTGCATCGACCTAATTATATTAACCGTGACTTTACCCTATGCGGGGAGGTGGTGTTACTAAATCAGCTTAGAGAGGCACTTATGTCAGTGAGAGACAAAATTTAAGTGAAGACACTTCCACAGCGAGGTTGACAGCTTAACCGTGTAGTGTAGACCAGGCCTTAGGGAGTAACTGCAGACTACTTAACTCCATAGCCCCAGTCACACCTCCCTTCTCTTCAGACAATTTCCCCTGCACCCCCTTTTCTACTGCCAATTTCCTGGGTTTATACCAGCCCTGCTTGCTCCTTCTCAGATGGGCTCCATCATCAATCAGCCTTTCAATCCCTGGCTCTCCCCTAGATGCAGTCTATCAGGTTAGTTAACCTAATTAAACCTGCTCTGCCTAGTGTGGGGTAGATGTTCCATCACACTCCTCTCACAGCTGTTTTACACCAAACCCCATTGGCTTCAACGGAGCAATTGCAGATTTACATAGAATCAGGCCCAATGGCTGTTGCTGCTGAATGTTCTGAAGCTTCTTCTTTTATTATTCACATTAGTATTTAACTTCCTCCTCACCTCCAGCTTACAAAAGTCCAAGATAAAATTTATCATATTCAAAAGAATTATAGAGTGAAATCCTAACACCAGTGAAGTCAGGATTTTTCCATTGCCTTCTGTGAGACCAAGATGTCTTCCATGAACTTCTAGCCTAAGGCTCCCTTTCTCAGTCATTAAAGCCTACGTATTATTATGGTTGACAATTTAGGTTCATAGCAGAACTGCTGTTAAAGTATAGAAAGGAGATGGGAAGAAAAAGAATTAATATAGGGTCAATGTTACCATTTAGTTTATGGACAGTATGATGGTTTTATACTGAATATTTATACTCATCTACTCTGTCCACATAAGTTCTTTGAAGCAGTGCTTATAAAAAACTCTCTGCCTCCCTTATTATCAAAACAATGGAAAAATGCCAGTTTTAATGTATTCCCTTAAAATATAGAATACCATTTTCAAGTCTCTACACCATTAAATCAACTTTGATTTTTCTTTGTACCTCAGGTTCCATTTCTGGCCAGGAAGGATTCACATAACATTGGATAAGGTGTCAGCCTTTATTTCTACCTCTATGTCTGCAGAGCTGCCTGTGGGTGGCTTAAGGGCTGAGGGCTTCTATATACATTTAAAATACGACAAATCTGGGGAGATGGAGAAACCCATATAGAGTTTAACTTTTTATATCATATTGTTTTAATTAATAAAACATATTTTCTACACAGTGAAAAATGTGCACCACATTTTACAGACCAGTAAAATGCAATTCAACTGCTTTTAGCTGTTTGCAGTCAAAGACCTTACTTTTCAAAGGGATCTTCTCACGCGGATCCTTATACTCTCACAGATGGAGTCCAACCAAAGCCTATGCAAGCAGATCCTTTTGCAGGATGACAATATTGCAGAAAATGATTTCTTTGTTTCCATTTCACCAAGAAAGTTGGTGGTGATTGGGCATCTAATATAGTGAATGTCAGTGAAAATGAGTTTCAGAGTGGTAGCCGTGTTAGTCTGTATGAGCAGAAAGACTGAGAAGTACTTGTGGAACCTTAGAGACTAACAAATTTCTTTGAGGATAAGCTTTCGTGGGCTAAAGCCCACTTCATCAGATGCATGTGAAAATGAAGTAGGCTTAGAGGCTAAGATAGGAATAGAACAAGTTAAAAATTACTTAGACAAGTTAGATGTCTTCAAGTCACCAGGGCCTGATGAAATGCATCCTAGAATACTCAAGGAGCTGACTGAGGAGATATCTGAGCCATTAGCAATTATCTTTGAAAAGTCATGGAAGACAGGAGAGATTCCAGAAGACTGGGAAAAAGCCAATATAGCACCAATGTATAAAAAGGGAAATAAGGACAACCCAGGGAATTACAGACCAGTCAGCGTAGCTTCTGTACCTGGAAAGATAATGGAGCAAATAATGAAGCAATCAATTTGCAAACATCTAGAAGATAAGGTGATAAGTAACAGTCTGCATGGATTTGTCAAGAACAAATCATGTAAAACCAACCTGATAGCTTTCTTTGACAAGGTAACAAGCCTTGTGGATAGGGGGGAAGTGATAGACGTGTTATATCTTGACTTTAGTAAAGCTTTTGATAGTGTCTCACATGGCTGTCTCATAAGCAAACTAGGGAAATGCAATCTAGATGGAGCTACTATAAGATGGTTGCAAAACTGTTTGGAAAACCGTTCCCAGAGAAAAGAAAAGGAGGACTTGCGGCACCTTAGAGACTAACAAATTTATTTGAACATAAGCTTTCGGTAGTTATCAGTGGTTCACAGTCATGCTGGAAGGACATAACGAGTGGTGTCTCGCAGGTATCAGTTCTGGGTCTGGTTCTGTTCAATATCTTCATCAATGATTTAGATAATGGTATAGAAAGTACACTTAAAAAGTTTGCGGATGATACCAAGCTGGGAGGCATTGCAAGTGCTTCGGAGGATAGGATGAAAATTCAAAATGATCTGGACAAACTGGAGAAATGGTCTGAAGTAAATAGGATGAAATTCAATAAGGACAAATGCAATGTTCTTCATTTCAGAGGGAACAATCCGTTACATACAAAATGGGAAATGACTGCCTAGGAAGGAGTACTGTGGAAAGGGAACTGGGGTCATAGTGGACCACAAGCTAAATATGAGTCAGTGTATTGCCGATGCAAAAAAAGCGAACATCATTTTGAGATGTATTAGCAGGAGTGTTGTAAGCAAGACACGAGAAGTAATTATTCCGCTCTACTCTGCGCTCATTGGACCTCAACTGGACACAATACTCTGTCTCTACTCTGCACTGATTAGTCCTCATTTGGAATATTTTGTCCAGTTCTGGGCACCACATTTCAGGAAGGATGTGGAGAAATTGGTGAGACTCCAGAGAAGAGTGACAAAAATGATTAAAGGTCTAGGAAACATGACCTAGGATGGAAGATTGAAAAAATTGGGCTTGTTTAGTCTGGAAAAGATAAGATTCAGGGGGGACATGATAACAGTTTTCAAGTACGTAAAAGGTTGTTACAAGGGGAAGGGAGAAGAATTGTTCTTCTTAACCTCTGAGGATAGGACAAGAAGCAATGGGTTTAAATTGCAAGAAGGGAGGTTTAGGTTGGACATTAGGAAAAACTTCCCAACAGTCAGGGTGGTTAAGCACTGGAATAAATTGCCTTGGGAGGCTGTGAACTCTTCATCATTGGAGATTTTTATGAGCAGGTTAGACAAACACCTGTCAGGAATGGTCTAGATCAGTGGTTCTCAAACTAGGGGCACCGCTTGTTCAGGGAAAACCCCTGGGGGGGCAAGCTGGTTTGTTTACCTGCCACATCCGCAGATTCGGCCGATTGCGGCTCCCACTGGCCGCAGTTCACCGCTTCAGGCCAATGGGGGCTGCGGGAAGGGCCACCAGCACATCCCTCGGCCCGCTCCGCTTCCCGCAGCCCCATTGGCCTGAAGCGGCAAACCGCGGCCAGTGGGAGCCGTGATTGGCTGAACGTGCAGATGCAGCAGGTAAACAAACCGGCCCGGCCCACCAGGGGCTTTCCCTGAATAAGCGGCTCCCCTAGTTTGAGAACCACTGGTCTAGATAATACTTAGTCTTGCCATGGGTGCAGGGGACTGGACTAGATGACCTCTTGAGGTCCCTTCCAGTTCTATGATTCTATGATTATACATTACATAACAGATGTACAGCTTGCCCTGCATAGACACTAACTATTCCAGGATATGTTTGAATAATAGTAAGTCAATTCCTATGCCTTTGGCCTACATTTTCTCTCCCAGAATCCAGCAGTGTACAGTGAGTTGTTTATTGCTAGCTGATTCCATCCACTCCAAGTATAATTGTGTTTCAATGGCATTGGACTATAGTTTGTGTAGGTGCTTTGAAATCCTTCAGGATAAAAATAAGTGGAAAATATCACTGTGGTGTCTTTCCCATACTGTGGTAATCATAACGAAAAGAAAACCTTTTTTTCTGTCCTCTGCATGTTTCAGCTATAGTTCTGAATGTCAATGTGTGAACACTGACAGTGGCTCACCTAAAATCTTGCTTTTTTTCCTGGCATATACATTATGGGGATATGTAAATACAAAGCAAGTGCTGTGAGCTATAAGGTCCCTGTGGGAATTCCCGCTAGTGATGGTTGGAGGGAAACATAGGTTTGTATGAAACAGAAACATGTTTGAATCACAGATGAAACTTTGACCCAAATTCAAACCTTTTCATAGGTTCTTGGTGAAATCCTTGCCCTATGGAAATCAGTGAATGGCAAGACTCCCATTGATTAAATGGGGGCCAGTATTAAAAGGAATTTAGCCAAATAGCCTTCAGAAAAGCGGTTTGAGTTTTCAGACAGCATATAACTCAGGAACTGTAAACAGAAAACAAAATCACAAGGACATATGTACAAAGTAAGACATTTTATTATTTATCGTTTTATAAACTGTATTGAATACATTTGAAAGTTGTTGGTACTGCCTTATACAGTATGAAAAAAAACACCCAAAGACTTTTAAAACTTCATGTAAAAAACTTTCAAAGACTACCATATTAAACACTTTAAAATTGGATTTAAATTTTTCACGTCTGTTGTGAATAGACATTTAAAAATTGGTACCAACTGTCCCTGAATCAGAACAATCTCAATCAAATAGATATTTGAAGTCTATTAACTATATTGCATAAAATTAGCTCCTAGCCACACATCCCAGTGAGGGAGACATTCCCGGTAAAGTGGTGCCGTCAGTAGCAGAAATGCAGATACAATGACAAATAAATTGTTACCGCTAGAGGATATGATTCCCTGATGCTAATCACAAGCAGCAGTGCTCACTGATTACAAATTTAAATCAAAATAAAAACATCTTGACATCTTTAGGAATAAAATATAGCATTTAAGTCACTTGCTGTTCACTAGTTTCTTTTATTTAGAATTTTTTATAGAATGATTTCTTTTAACATCAGGACGCATGGATTTAAATAGAACTGACTTGCATCATCCTTGCCCTTTCTTTGTTCCCTCATATTCTGAAATCCACATGTCGTTTGTTTATTAATTTTCCATGTAGGTGCCATTAAGTGAGTTGGGTAGGTGAAACTTGACATTTGCACACACTGTCCCATAGTATGAATAATGTTGCTCATGAAGTCACCAGGAAGAAATACCACTTCTTCCTGCTAGCATTTGGCAGATTAATAAATAAGCAGTCCTTTAGTATTCTGCAATCAAAAGTTGCTTAAGGGTTAGGAGGATATTAAGGCACCTTAGATTTTACTAATACATTCTCAGACATGATCCATTTCTACTGATTTTCAACCCTCAACAAATTATGTAAGGTGATTAAGACATCGTGGCTTTTCCTGTATGACTGCTAGTGCAAATGAAGGTTGCAGAAGATTTATTACAGTCTTTAGTAATCATCATGCATAAAACCTGCCCTCCATCTAAGCCCTCCACTAGCGTGCTATACCATGGCAAGAAACCAACAAGTTATGATAGCTGCATAATATTAATTAATAATTTAGCCTTTACAATAGTGCTGGCCTTTATCCTGGAAGAGCTTTGAGCGCCATGGCAGTTTATTAGAACATGTGCTTCAGGCAATTAGAAGATGTCATCTTCTTCTGAGTTTGTTGCCCACACACTTATTCAATAAGGTATTTTCATGGCTTGTGCTTGACTTTGGTTGGAATAGGTATGACGTACTTACACTGAAAGTAAGATATAAGCTAACAATAATACTTCTATTGTGAGAGAAAACGTGCAATGAAGTCACCTTCTAATTAATGAGGTCTCTAAAAATGAGGGAAGACTTTGGATCATGAGTCAATTTCTGTTGCACAAGTCATTAAGATTAAGACAGTGGAAGCTGAGAGTGATACATTTGCTTATCACTTGCAGGGATACCAATTTTAAAATACTTTTGAGTGAAATGGTTTTAGTAGCCTCAGACTTTAATGGCTGGTAATGAGGGTATTTTTAATAAAATACAAGGAGACATCTTACACATGAGAGAATGATCCATAATCTAATGAGTGAGGAGGGAAGAATTTTGAATATATGAATTTTCCCTAGGGATTCTGAGTGTATAACTATTAGCCTATTTTCATCATTATTTGCAATTTCTGACTTAATTTCAAACAGCCTTTTAAAAACAGGATTATGTTAATAAGTTAAATTGGTGTCACTGGTTTGTGTGCTTCATCTCCTTCCCACCCCAGACATTTTCCAACCATGTTTAAATAGGCACTTGGTAGATGTTGGGATCATAGGCCACCTGACACACTTGCTGAATTGTATTACAGATGTGCACTTTGAACACAAAATAGGGTCACACTTTATATCAGGATACATTTAAAAATAATTTATAAATGATTTACAGAGGATTGGTCGATGTTTTAATTAATTGTTAATGGATTGCTAAAGATTCCAAGAATGATGTGTAACTATCTATAACATCTTCTACTGATCTGTGAAAATCTGACGCATACTGCTCAAGTGTAGAACATGCTTAGACAACCTGTTAATCATGCAACCCTTTATAGCCTATTTATAAATGTATCCTTAACATAAAATTTAACCCCAAAGCCCACTCAAGTCAAGGAAAGACTCCCATTGATTTTGGGAGATGCTAGAGATCAGGCCTCTACTGAGCATGGTTGAATGTTTTGTTACAGTTATCCCTTTTCATTTAACTCTTGGACACCATATGTAGCTGTCCTATGTAGGTGGTGGTGATGGGTCCGGGGAGATACAACATGTCCATCCTGCAGTCTGAGCACAGGAGATATTCCTGGGTCGATACATACGTTGCCAGAATTACACCCAGGTGCAAGGTGGGTCTCTTGTGAATTTCAATGACTGCTCCTGGATCACATTCTTCCTTGTCCCACTGGCCTTCTGACCTTTCCTGTTGTGGAGAGCATTCTGAAAACCTAGTGGACAAAAACATGAACTTCGGGTGCAGGCATCTGTACAGTTCTCAGCACATTCCCTCCCTCGCCTGCCCGTAGTGGCCACAGCAACATTTTCTGGCAGGCAACACTTCTGACTTGCAAACATGTTTGATTCATTTGGTTTCTTTTTGAAGATAATTGGGAACTTGTGTACCTACCAGCTCTGTACTTGCAGTGCGTACACATGACTGTGGCCACATTTTCGCCCTTTTCGAAATGTAAAGTTTTTGTGTGTGTGTGTGCAGGGGGAATCTGCATTTATATTATGTTGCTGACATCACCAATAAAGAAAAGAAGCTGCATTTATATGTGTGTGTGTGTGTGTGTGTGATAGCTTTTGATGTTCGTTTTATATTCTCTATGCACTGTTGCATTGGGCTTTTGCCATTCCTACTCTTTTTTCTTGCACAATGAATGACATCTGGTCTTGACAGACAGACAGTCCTAGAAAGAAAGGACACATGTTTAGATTACTATACGTGTTGGTGTGTATGAAAAATGACAAGCAATGTTGTGTCTGTGGCTTGGGAGGCTAAACAACAAATACATCCAAACATGTGAAGAGTAGAATAAATTTAGAGACGACGGATCTTTCAGAGGGAGAGACAAAGATAGAGTTCTCTGTAGTCAACAGGGTCCCATCAGTTAGCTCTACAGAGCTGTGAAGAAGATAGAAAACAGAAGACATTACAACCAATGGGTGCCTACACCATACTTCCATGTCCTTGGTGGACGTAGACTAAAACATTCCATAGTAATGGGTGAAAACACTGGAACGTGTGGCAGTGAGTTGAAATATTGTGAACACAGGCTGTGATGCTGGGGATCAGGAGAGGGATATGGACGAGAAAATGGTGGGAATGAGTCCTGGCCTGGGAGGTGATTGATAAGTATTGTGGGCTAATGAATGGAAAAAATGAGACAAGAGGAAGAAGTGGCAGGAGAGAGAAAATGATGGAGGAGAAAGAGAGAGAGAGAGAGAGAGAGATTTCACTAGGAGGGTGGTGAAGCACTGGAATGGGTTACCTAGGGAGGTGGTGGCATCTCCATCCTTAGAGGTTTTAAAGACCTGGCTTGAGAAAGCCTTGGCTGGGACGATTTAGTTGGTTTTGGTCCTGCTTTGAGCAGGGGATTGGACTAAATGACCTCCTGAAAGCTCTTCCAACCCTAATATTCTATGATTCTATGAAAGGAAATGAGGTGAGAGGGAAAAAATACAAAATCACTAAAGAAAAAATGTCTTAGAGGGAAGAGAGACACACAAAAAAGGCAGGGAGTTCTCAGAGAAAAATCAAGCATGCGTATAAGGTGAAAAATAATACAAAACAAGTCCTGTTTGCAACAGAATGCCCAATTCATGCAATGCTTTGAATCATGCTGTCATCCCAAACCTTCTCATGCCTCATCATCATGTACTTCAGTTTAGAAATGTTTTGTTGATTAAAGAAAAGGGGGGGGGGGAGGGATTATTTTTTATATCTTTGAACTTGCAAAGCCAGATGCAATATTTACCATCTGTTCAACCATATAGACCTAAGAGAGAGAGAGGAAAATAACTAAAATATTTTAAAAACTTCTAATATTACCTTTTGTAAAATTGTTATGACTTTAAAGGGTTTCAGCAAGTACTGTCATATTTACAGCATATATTTAATTAAATCCTCCCCTCCCCCCACCTGCCCAACATTAAAAGTACATTAAGTTTGAAAAGTCAAGCATTCGGAAGTTTGGAAATGCCAGAATTAAACGTGTCTGTGCAACCTTAATTTACCTCCTCTTGTATGTGTATGCATTATGCTACATTCATAACATTAACATATTTAATGTAGGTTTTTTGTGTTTTAATATACAATATTTATTTCTGAATATGTGTGTTTGTATATGTGCTCTAACGGACAATAATGAAGGACAAATATAAGTAATTTGTCTCCTTTGTAAAGAGTGACAGATAAAGCCTATCTTTCAAACTCCAAGCATGAAAAATAACATGGACAGGATTGACTGCAGTAAAATTAGCAGCAACTGTAATGACAAAAGTATGAGTCACTTCCATTAGGTTAAAGTGATGTTAGTTGGCTCACCAAACATTAGAATAACACAACCCAAAAGAATAAAAACATTCACTGGACTGTCATGAAGAAAATTGAAAAATATTTATTATGTACGGACAATATTGTATCACTCAAAAAATAAGGACAAAAGGGCAATCCCTCAAATTAGTTATCAGACTTCCAATACTATTTTAAGTGAAAGTCATCTTCTCCTTCAATCTTTTTCAGAGTAGTTTGTTTTATTTTGATAAAGGGGAGATATTCAACATCACCTAGCAGGAAGCTTGTTTTATTCTTGGTTGCTACAACCAACTACATTACTGAAAGTGTGCTTTGTCTGATACCTTCAGATTACAAAAAAGCTATTTTAGTGAATGGTAACCAGAATTTTGATATTTCTGTGTAGTAGGTGATGAGGTTATCATCCTCATCTATAGGTGATTCAGATAGATGGCTGTCTGCAAAGATAGATAAAGACTCATCAGGCTGCTTGGACAGAAGAATAATTTGAGGGAAGTATCTGACTTCATTATCAGGAAAATACTGCAGTTTTTAAGGCAAGGTAAAAAGAAAGGGAAGATACAAAAGAAAAGAAAATGGAAAAATACAAGAAATGTATTGAATATTTTTCTGTTTTAGGATGTAGTACATTTAGATAAGATATTGTTAGCTCTCTCTGCTCAGTACTATCATAGATTCCAAGGCAACAATAATCTGTTGTAATAATCTAGTCTGATCTGTATAATACAGACCATAGAACTTCCACAAAATAATTCCTCGATCATGTCTATTAGAAAAAAACATCCAATCTTGATTTAAAAATAGTCAGTGCTGGAGAATCCGCCATGACACTTCATAAACTGTTCCAATGGTTAATTGCCTTCACTGTTAAAAGTTTACTTGTTATTTCAAGTCTGAATTCATCAGGCTTCAATTTCCAGTAAAGCAGTCACACCAGTGTCTAATACAGAGGTAAAATAACCTCTCTACTTCTAGTGAAGTTTATGCATTCAAGAATTGCATTAGCCCTTCTGGCCACAGCATTGCATTGGAAGGTCACCTTCAGATAATTATTCCCCATAACCCCCAACTTTTTTTCAGAGTCACTGCTTCCCAGGATAGAGTCCCCCATACTGTAAGTATGGACTACATTCTTGTTTCTAGATGTACTAATTTACAGTTAGCCATATTAAAATTCATATTGTTTGCTTGCACCCAATTTACCACATAATCCATATCACTCTCTATCAGTGACCTGTCCTCTTCATCATTGACCACTCCCCCAATTTTTATATCATATGCAAACTTTATCAGTGATGATTTTATGTTTCTTCCAGGTCAGCAATAAAAATGTTAAATAGAAAGGGCCAAGAACCAAACCCTGAAGGCTCTACTGGAAACACACCTGCTCAGTGTTGATTCCCTGTTTACAATTATCTTTGGAGACATATCAATTAGCTATCTTTTAATCCATTTATTGTGTGACAGGTTAAATTTAGTTATGGCTGTCGATTAATGGCAGTTAACTCATGTGATTAACTCAAAAATTAATTGTGATTTAAAAAATTAATCACAATTAATCACAGTTTTAATCGCACTGTTAAACAATAGAATACCAATTGAAATTTATTAAATATTTTGATTTTTTTCTACATTTTAATATATACTGTATTCTGTGTTGTAATTGAAATCAAAGTGTATATTATTTTTATTACAAATATGTGCACGTAAAAATGATAAAAAAAGAAATAGTTTTTTCAATTCACCTCATACAAGTATTGTAGTACAATCTCTTTGTTGTGAAAGTGCAATTTACAAATGTAGAATTTTTTTGTTACTTAACTGCACTCAAAACAAAATAATATAAAACTTCATAGCCCACAAGTCTACTCAGTCCTACTTCTTGTTCAGCCAATCGCTAAGACAAACAAGTTTGTTTACATTTACAGGAGATAGTGTTGCCCTTTTCTTATACACAATGTCCCCAGAAAGTGAGAACAGGCATTTGCATTGCAGTTTATAGCCAGCATTGCAAGGTGTTTACATGCCAGATATGCTAAACATTCGTGTGCTCCTTCATGCTTCAGCCACCATTCCAGAGGACATGCTTCCATGCTGATGACTCTCATTAAAGAAAATGTGTAAATAAAATTAGTGACTGAACTCCTTCAGGGGGTGGGGGGGGGGGGGGAATTGTATGCTCCTTCTCTGTTTTACCTGCATTCTGGCAAATATTTCACGTTATACCAGTCTTGGATGATGACTCAGCACAGGTTGTTCATTTTAAGAACACTCATTGCAGATTTGGCAAAATGCAAAGAAGGTACCAATGTAAGATTTCTAAAGATAGCTACAGCACTCGACCCAAGGTTTAAGAATCTGAAGTGCCTTCCAAAATCTGAGAGGGATGAGGTTTGGAGCATGCTTTCAGAAGTCTTAAAAAAGCAATACTCATATGCGGAAACTACAGAACCCAAATCACCAAAAAAGAAAATCAACCTTCTGCTGGTGGCCTCTGACTCAGATGATGAAAATGAACATGCGTCTGTCCACACTGCTTTGGATTGTTATCAAGCAGAACCTGTCATCAGCGTGGACGCACGTCGCCTAGAATGGTGGTTGAAGCATGAAAGGACCAATGAATCTTTAGCGCACCAGGCACGTAAATATCTAGCGACGCCGGCTACAACAGTGCCATGAGTATGCCTGTTCTCACTTTCAGGTGACGTAAACAAGAAGCGGGCAGCATTATCTCCTGCAAATGTAAACAAACTTGTTTGGCTGAGTGATTGGTGCAACAAGAAGTAGGACTGAGTGAACTTGCAGGCTCTAAAATTTTATATTGTTTTATTTTAATGCATTTTTTGTACATAATTCTACATTTATAAGTTCAGCTTTCATGATAAAGAGATTGCACTTACAGTACTTGGATTAAGTGAATTGAAAAATACAATTTCTTTTGTTTTTTTTACAGTGCAAATACTTCTAATGAAAAATAAAGTGACCACTGTACACTTTGTATTCTGTGTTGTAATTGAAATCAATATATTTGAAAATGTGGAATTCATCCAAAAATATTTAAATAAATGGTATTCTATTATTGCTTAACAGTGCGATTAATCACGATTAATTTTTTAATTGCTTGACAGCCCTAATTTTATGTCATTCTACTTTTTAGTCAGAATGTCGTGTGGTACCAAGTCAAACACTTTACAGAAGTTTAAATATATTACAGCAACAGTATTATCAACCAAACTTGTACTCTCATAGAAATACCAAGTTAGTTTGACAGGTTCTACTTTCTATAAATTCATGTTGATTGCATTAATCTTTTAATTCTTTGTTGAGTTCTGTATCAGCCACTCCATTTACAGTCTATGAGAAAATATTCTAAATGAGGATATGTGTGTAGTTTCAGAGATGTGCTGATACCATATGGAAGTAATAAGCTGGGACTCAAGATTAGTTAACTAATGTAACCATATATAGTATTCCTAATCTGAAGGGGTGTTTGATGATGGAATCATAATAAGGTTGAAACAATTCCTTCTTGGACCTGAAAGTTATGGAGTGAAATCCTGACTCTGCTTACATCAATGACAAAATTTCCATTGACTTCAGTGTGGCTAGAATTTTACTAATGGAGGATTTTTTGTCTATTGATTGCTCCTCAAGCCTCGCTCGCAGTCACCGGTAATTGCTGGATACAGCACAATTCAACTATTGGCTAACATTGCCACATCTCCCCAGCAGAAGCAACATGCTAGGATATCTTCCCTGGAGTGTTTTGTGTAGAAAACAATATAAGGGTAAAGTCATAATATGTTACATGCACATGCTAGTGATTGTCCATGAATTTTGCTAGTTACATTTGGTTCCTGTTCTGTTCCCCTCTTGACACATTTTTTTCCTGGTGAAAAGATGGCTGGTCCTTAGAAGATAAAACAGGCAAAATTCCTCCTGATGTGGGGGAAGTGCGAAGGAAGACTTGAGATGCCTTCAGTCAAATTGTGAGATGTGTAATCTCACCCTTCCACTGTGAGAGCAAACAGCACTAATTCTTCCCTTCAACACACACTCTTAGATGAGCCCTAAATTGATGAAGCCCTTGATACTAATTTTTGCAGGGAAAGACAATATCATAAGTTTGATGAGCTTTCATCAACAGACTCTGCAACTCAATCCCTATTTTCTGGCAGAGTTTCTGAGAAACTTACCACGGGTATTGAAGAGTGATTTTAGTTATGTGGCTGTTTGTGCAATTAAGCACAATGTTTTGTCTCTGATGGAGCATTGAACAAGGAACATTCATTAGGATCAATTGACTTATCCTGCCTGATTGAGCTATGGGATTGCAGATGGGTAGATCTTTGATGACTTGAGTCTTTCCCATCTTCCATGCTTCTAATATTAGTAATAAGTCTGATACATATTGGACAGAATTTATGGTCTGGGAATGTACTTGCCCACAGCTTATTGACATATATCCAAGGTATTTTGAAAGAAATCTGAAGATACCATTAGCCTAGTCTAATAAGGTGAAAATTATTCATGGTCATTTTTTAAACCAGTACTTGGTTGTCCATTTGGACAGATATAAGAAAAGTAAATGACCTTTTCCTTAGGGCAAAGGAAAAGATACATACCAACTTTACAGTTTACCCCACATTACTCCTCACTTTTAACTACACAGCTAATCTATAAAAGGCTAATGATACATTAGGTATCACAAGGATCTCCATCAAAGGGTTAATGCTAGTGATTCTAGAAACAAAGGAATCAGTGTCGTATACCTCATTTACAGGAAAATGCTGTATGGTGATATTCCTAATTGTCCCATCCCAATAAAAAACGGATGTACAATATTTTGATCTCCATGCACTTTAGATATATTCATAAATTTCTTGGGAATATGGTATATTGAGTAAATGGTAAATCCTATTAAATGAAATGACTTTTCAGGGGAAATATGCAGCTAGTAGAGGTTATTGTTCGCGAGAAGTGGGATTAACCTGTGACAAAGAGAGACAGATGGACTGATGGACAAAGATATATGGCAACAATGACAAAAAGCTACAGCTAGATGTACCTTAGAACACATCTTTTAAATTTCTAAGCAGACACATTTACTCCCAGTGCGCACTCTCAGACACCCTTTGTGAGTTTCATACCAACACAGAAAGAGAGACAGATTGAAACAGATTGCTGCCTGCAGAACAGGTTAAAGGAGAGAGTTATCATGTTTATTTTTTATGCACCATGGCTAAGGCTGAAGACTAGAAGGAGTAAAGCAGAGAAGGGGCTGTCTCTCTCTAAATACATTTTGTGGGAATGATGAATGAGCAGTGTATCCAATGCTTTGGGTTAGATACAAAATTCATTTTAGGCCATTGTTATTTACTCTGTAGGCACCTGGAGCCTAGGTCAATGCAAAGTCATCCCCTTACCGTCCTACAGGAAGTACTGTCTATGTCCTTTCTGATTCTGAATCCAAGCCTGGATGGCTTAAACCTTGGCCTACATGGTTCTCTGAAATAGATCTAAACACTTTTAAAAATGTGGCTGAGAAAAATATAAAAATAAAATCTCCTCCCTTTCTATTTCAGTCCTAGACACATACTCCAAGAAGAGCTACTTTTCCAAGATAGCCACTCTGCAAATGATTCTGTCTCCTTTACTTCTACCCAGTTGCCTATCCAATCTGGAGACCCTCCTTACTGTTTTTTTCCCATCTGGTTGCTCAGTCACAGCTTCAGCTGACTTTATGATATGTTCCCAGGGTATAAATAACCCCTAAATGCAATATTTTGCAAACATCAGGGAAGTGATGCAAAGTCAAGGAGCACAGATTAAGAAAGCAGCACTAAGAGCACATCAGAAGCAATGGTCAGACCCAGGGAAAAAAGTAAGTGGCTAAAACAAACTTTTCTGATCCATAGAAAGTTAGAAAGTTTGCTCATCGTTAGGATTAACCTCATCAATTGGTAGTGTATCTCATACAGAGAGGAAATTGAATGTAAGCAAATGTGTCATGAATGCTTACTGTAATGCTTTTTGTACCTGAATGTTTCTATTATACCTTTTTAATGATCAATACTAAACACAACACAGAATTAATATTGAAAATCTTAAAGTACCATTATGAAGACATAGTTCAGTCATATATCCCTTCCCATTAACCTCATCTGCTCCATGAGTCTCTACAACTTGGGCTGAACAGCCAGGCTACGTAGCTTGGGCTCAGATAGATTCCTGTCCTCTCTGGATCAGAGTCAGAGGGGGATACGTAACAAACACTTACCAGTGAGTTACACATGTAAACCTCAGGGCTCCTCTAAATTGTACCCAGCTGCCTATTACCCTAAAGGTCATTCCAGCAGCTGGGAATCACTAGGTATAGAGGTATCTCAGCCAAAGCCCTTTCTTCCAGGAATATCTCCTATGCCTGAGGCCAGAGGTTGTGGCATAGGGCTTCTACTCTGGCTCTTTGCTAATTAGAAAACCCTTTCATGAAGGAGGAATCCCCAGGAAGCAAAATAAGCTATTTTGACAGTCCCTTTGTTATTCCAGTGTGGCAAAAAGCTGTGGCAGGGGAGCCACAAATCTGGCCCTTTCTTGAATTCTTTTTCAATGGGAAGGCCAGGATGCATGGTGCTTTGAAAATTAGCTAGTCCAGTGGCTCTACAATGAGAGCACAGAGGAAAGAATGAATGTTACTATTAACATAGCTTTCTGTGCTTTAATATTTCAGAGGAGTCATTTCAGAGATACCATGTTGTTACTATGTTTTGACCTATGAGACCAGGTCTGTCATTTTAGGATATTGGGTTACAAATTTACTTCATAAAAGCATAATAACCTCTAAAATTACTAAACCAAAAATAGTTGAAGAATTTGAAGCAGTAGAGACTGAATACAGATGTCTATATGGGACTGAAGAAATTAGCGAAATGATGAAATATGTTATGTTCTATAATTTTTTTACAAAGTCATATCTGTGCTTCTACTTCAGATCTGAGATAGCTTCATAAATCTAGAGGAACATATAGTCCTGCATTGCACATTGTCATTAGATACTTGGCCTTTATATGTACGTATAAAGTCAAAAAAAGTGCAACAAACCCAGAGTTCTCCCTCACTCAAGTAATTTGTATTTACGTTAGAATTTAAACAAGTAAACTTCCTCAGAGGTAAACCCTCCTGTGGAGACAAATTCTGTTAAAAATGTAGAAACCATCAAGAAGCACAGGTTAAATCTATTTTTGCATGTAAATGTAAAAGTAAGATGGTAGGGAGCATACAGGTACTCAGCTTGACTGCTTTTATTTCAAACATGTTTTTAGCCCCTATTAATTGGAATTGCTTTGGGCTTTGCTAGACTGTGCTAAGGTTAACCACCTGGCTTATCCTAGTACCTTGCAAATTCTATAATGTTATCAAAAATGGCAGTCATATTTCAGTGATGTTTAGGTGCAGCTCTATGTTAGTTAAGACTTTCTCTGTATCATTAACACACAAGCACACACAATACAGCAACTGGCTTCCCCCAGAGGATTATACGGAATTTGGTTAAACTACTGTAGCTGAAAGGAGACAGAAGCCTCAGGAAAAAATACCCAATTTTCATTAGTTTTATGTAAAAAACAGTAGTATATGTTTCTATTTTTCTTCTAATATTTTTAATCTCTAAAAGGTATTTCTGATCACAAGGCTTTTTGGAGACATTTTGGTCCACAGAACCATGCACAGTTCAAGGCACTATCTAACACTAAAACTCACACTATTAATTGTTACAGGGAATCAAAAACTGAAAGACATCTACATTGTTCTTATTGGCAGACTCACTACATATCTACAAAATAAACTGGGTGATTCTTAGTTTATTATGTGTCTACTTGTAAGCCTAACCCTTCTTAGATTTCATTTATCCAGTAACACAAGAGTCTAGGAATCCAGAAACACATGGACTCTTAAATTGAAGCCAATGATTTTTTATCCTAGCTAAAGCTACGCTTCTTACTCTGGGACCTCCTGATGACTACCTCAAGCTCCGATTCTTTTTCTCCGTATGCATGATTTTAATGTATGTATGTACTATATATGCTACTTAAACACTTGTATCAAGAGAAGGACATTTGTTTATGCTTGCATTTCTTTTAATGGAAACATGCTTCTGAGCCTACATAAACCCCTTGTGAAGTCTGTATATTAATACTATTAAGTGATTATTCGGGTTGGGTAAGAGAGGGTGACAATCCTTTTGTGGGATGGAGATTTGATTGAGTTAATTAATTAGGCCTTTGGTTGAGTCCGTTAATTTGCCTTGGTGTAATTTATTGTATTATTTATAGCTAATGGGTTTTATTTCTGTAAATTCTGTAGATTAGCATTTTCACATACAAATAAACACACAAATACACGAACTCAGTTTAAATGAGTCGTCCCTCCAGGTAAGGGCTGAGGTGTATTAGCAATGTAGTGCATATCAAGGTGGGTTTTACTACAGCTGCCTGGGTTGTGCCATTCTGCAATTAGATGCAGAGCTCCATTTATTATGGTCATTTAATTCAGCACCTTCTGTTAGTATCAAATGTCTGAGAATATTTTGAACTGTACCACTAGCACTCTTTGAACAAAAAGCTAGTGCAACTAGAATAAATTACAAGGTTAATCTTTGCTGGAAAAAGGAGGAAGAAAATAAAGCCAGGAATGCAACTGAGCTGGACTTGCTAGGAACCAAGTAAAGAATAAAGCAAAGAGATCAAGCAGAAATATTGATTGGGGAATTGTACAGGGACTTTCTTACTGTTATACTGCATACAGCATTCTGGGTATAACTTATTTTGTATCATTTGTATTACAGTAGCACCTAGAGGTCCCAATGAAGATTTGGGACCCATACACTAGGCACCATACAAACACATACTAATAGAGAATCACTGCTCCAAAGAATTTACAATCTAAACAAACAAAAGGGATGGGAGAGGTAAAGCTTTGTTCAGGAAACTGAAGCACAGAAATAGATTTGTCCAAGATCACACAAAAAGTTTGGTGCAGAGTTGAGAACAGAACCCTGATCTCCTCCAGACCACTGCATTAATCACAAGTTTTTCCTTTCTCTCAACAGCAGTCATGTTCCAAGTTTTGCAAACTATCTTAATTACCAGAATTGCTTATGCAAACACAAGAGTATAGAGAACATTCTGATTATTGCATGCAACATCTGCAGTTAATTTTGATATTCCTTTCCAGGTCATCACGTTTTGCAAGATCTGCTGATACCAAATAACTTGCCCACACTCCACTCAAATAAATAGACCAGTCAAAATGCCACCCTTCAGTGTTTATGCTTGAGTGATGTTAGAAGCATTACAAAGTCATTAATGTTTATCTGACACTATGTGTTTAATATTCATAAAAATGAACAAACACCTTTTCCCTTCTGCCTATGTCTTAGAGTACAATCTGTATTAAATTCTTATTACAGTCACTTCAGTGCACAAAACTAGTACAATGATTTGGATGAAATATGGATATATTTGGGACAGAATAGGTTTGGGGATAATCTTGTATATGAGTGCAAATTAAGTTAGCAAAGGCAATGAGACAAATATGTCAAATGAGACATATGACAAAGATTCCACTTAAATTTTGGTTAACATTAATTAAAAGCATGGTGCATTTTCAAGCTTAAATTCCAAAGATGGCATCACATATCATTTCAGTGAGATTGAATGTAGGTTTCAGTGAGATTGCAGGACTCCCTTGAGCCCTGTTCCATTAACCCCTCCTCATTCCATCCTGTTCATTGATTGTCTTGCCACCCCCTTCCTGATGGAGACTTGTCTCCCTCTTACAACTCCAGCCCAGTGGTACAAGCCCCCTTGTTCTTTTTTGCATTCAAAGTGGCTACTTGCCAGATACTAATGTCTAGCTATTTGAGATTCAGCGAATAGCACCCTTTGGAATTTATCGCATCCCTAATATACTAGATAATTATCATACTAGGTGGTTTAAGAAATGGGCTCTCTGACAAATGGGTAAATTCATAAAAAATATTCCATGCAGAATGGACATTACAATAACTCCTATTCCATAAACGTGTAGTCACAGAAAAATACAAGACATCACTCTCAGCTAATCCAGGCTGGATGTCTTTCATAGAGGCACATATCTGAACATCCACACAACATTATTTTGTGGTTTAGTAAGTGATGACTTTTGTTTTTGATAACCTCTATTAGAAGAACATGTTTTGGCACAATTTATGAATATTATTTTGCTTGAGACACATTGGAATTGCTTGTTTACCCATTCAATGAGACACTCTGCACTAAGCCCCCTAGCATATCAGCATTTTCTGTGACTTTTTCTGCTTTATGACATCAAATATAGGAGACAACACCTCACTGATCACTCAGTGCAATTGGCATTCTGCCACAATTACTGAATCCAGATAAAGATTTCTAGCTCTAAGGACCTCTGAGGATAAAATGAAGCTTTTAAAAACTGTAAGTAACTAGTTGAAATATTTATAGGAGAAAAAAGTAAGTGTGCTAAACTTTTTTTAACTGAAGTATTTACATGTTCTGACTGATACAGCTCTTTAATCCAGTTGCGTGTGGGTGTCCCAGATGTTGCATAAAAAAGAAGTGATACTAAAACTTTTACATGATTGCTAATTGTTATAGTAATACATCCTAGAAAGGAATGTTACTTTATCCTGCCATCTACCTGTCTATCAGGGACCTTGATTTTTTATATGTTATGCAAAACTCAGTGTGCTATGAACTGTACACATACAATTATTCATATTTATTAAGATCCTAAGCCCTTAGTCATTTTACCTCTTAAAAAGAACAACTGAAATCAGATTAGATACATTGAAATAACCAGCAACTTAGAATATAGGGCTAGTTTGTGACCTGAGACCTTAGAATGTTCTCCATCACTTTCTAAGTGCCGTGGGTCAATGCCTCTGGGTCAGATCCTCAGATCTGACCAAACGATGCTAAGTGAATGACCCAAAAGAGGGGAGTCAAGGAGGCTTAAAGTCTGCTCTGTTCTTCCCTGATCCTCTGGTCAGCAAGCGGCCAATCTGGCTTCAAATAGAAATAAGAGCCATCTCAGTGTCATTGTAACTTATTCTGGCTTGTCGCCACCTTCTGGGGGAGGGTGGCATTTTGTTAGTCGAGGATTGCTAGAGCACTCCAGGACACCCCTTACATCCCTCACAGACCCCTTACATTGGGGGAAGAGAGGGAGTGTTTTAGATCCAGGTTTTCCAGCTTTAAATAAGGTGGAAAATCCTTTATGCAATGAAATCCCCAGCTGCCCTGCTAGGAGACAGAGGATCTGGCCAGAAATTTAATCATTATGATGTATAAAAAACTTGGGACAAGAGATCATGTAATTTTTACAGCAATAAACCACAACCGGATATGTAGTAGCAGGCAATTGTATGACTACTTTCAACTTCCATAGAAGTACACCCATTTGTTTTCTTATGTAATAATCCAGTTCCACAGTGGGTAGGCAGTGAAGGATTGGGAGTATTGTGAAGAACACTGAGTCCCAAGGATGGATGTGATTAGTTGGGGAAGGGTCAACATAGCTTTTTACAGGGAAATCAAGCCTCACCAATCTGTTAGAATTTAGTGAACATGTGGATAAAGATGAGCTAGTGGATTCAGTATACTTGGCTTTCAGAAAGCCTTTGACAAGGTCTCTCACCAAAGGCTCTTAACCAAAGGAGGAAGTCTTGGGATAAGAGGGAAAGTTTTCTCATGGATCACTAAACTAGTTAAAAGATAGGAAACGAAGGGTAGGAATAAATGGTCAGTTTTCAGAATGGAGAGAAGTAAATAGCAGGGTCCCTCTGGGATCTGTACAGGGACCAGTGTTGTTCAACATATTCATAAGTGATCTGGAAAAGGGGGTAAACAGTGAGGTAGCAAAATTTGCAGATAATACAAAATTACTCAGCCTAGTTAAGTCCAAAACAGACTGTGAAGAGTTAAAAAGGGATCTCACAAAACTGGGTGATTGGGCAAGAAAATGGCAGATGAAATGTAGTGTTCATAAATGCAAAGTAATGTGCATTAGAAAACATAACGCCAACTATAAATACAAAATGGTGGGGTCTAAATTACCTGTTATCACTCAAGAAAAAGATATTGGAGTCATTGTGGATACATCCGCTCAATTCGTAGCAGCAGTCAAAAAAGCTAATAGAATCTTAGGAACCATGAGGAAAAGGATATATAATAAGACAGACAATATCACAATGCCATAGCATAAATTAATGGTACACCCACACCTTGAATACTGAGTACAGTTCTGGTCACCCCATCTCGAAAAAGATATATTAGAATAGGGAAAATTACTAAGAAAGGCAACAAAAATGATTTCGGGTATGGAACAGCTTTCATATGAACAGAGATTGAAAAGATTGGGACTTTTCAGCTTGGAAAAGAGATGTCTAAGGGGGGATATGATAGAGGTCTATAAAATCATGAATGGTGTGGAGAAAGTGAATAAGGAAGTGTTATTTACTTCTTCACATAACAGAAGAACCAGGGGCCATCCAATGAAATGAATAGGCAACAGATTTAAAACAAACATAAGGAATTACTTCTTCACACAACACACAGTCAGCCTGTGCAACTTGTTGCCAGGAAATGTGAAGGCCAAAACTATAACAGGGTTCAAAAAAGAATTAGATAAGTTCATGTAGGATAGGTCCATCAATGGCTATTAGCCAAAATTGTCAAGGATGCAACCCCATGCTTTGGGTGTCCCTAGTCTCTGAATGCAAGAAGCTGGGAGTGGACAATGGGCGATTGATCTCTTGATGATGGCCTGTTCTATTCATTCCCTCTGAAGCATCTAGCATTAGCCAATGTCAGAAGACAGGATAATAGGCTAGACGGACCAGTGATCTGGCTATTCTCAGCTTCTTGGTGAGGAGGAAGAATGATGACAGTATACAAATAATTGTACACTATTATTCCAATACAAGACCATTAATACCAAATTAATAAACTTTGATTTCAGTTCTTAAGATTAGAAGTTCATGTCTTTGCTCTCGTCTAATATTTAGAATTCATATGGAATGCTCATAAATATGATGATGTCACAAAAGACATTTAATGGTGGGTAAATGGACTAAAATTACTGTATTTTTATTTAGTGTTTGAAGGAAATAGGTAACAGGACCCCATTGACACAGCTGCCAAGGATATCTTTCTTTCCTCCAGGCTTTGAGGAGAATGAGGCTGATTTAGGAAGGGACTTAGCTTCTTCTATCCTGAAGGGAGGAAGGGCTCTTTCACAGCCCATTGGAACTCCTGCACTATGGTTGCTTTCCACTCTAAGTAGCATTATGGTTGAAAGGCCCCTTCTTACTTACCTGACTTTAATTTCCCAGTAATATTTAGATCAGGACTCTGGTTCCTGCTAGGGAAAGAGGGGGCTTGGCAACAACATGAGGCTTTGGGTCTAGCTACCCCAGAAGGAGGAAGAGAGGGGTCATCATTCACTGTATAGAGCATTCAAGAGACACAAAACATTTGGAGCCTGATTCTGATCACTTCAGTTGTACATTGGCATAACTTCACTGATTTACTCCTGAGTTACTCCAGCGAAGTGACAGCAGAATCAGGCCCTTCCTATTCATTGAATACCACATTCTGAAATACATCACATCTCTACTTGTATTATAATTATCTGAAAATGTATTCTCTGCTGAATAAAATATTGTGATAACGTAATCATGCCTTCTTTCCACAGGATCGTATTCCCCCTTTCAACTCCATTACTTCATCATCAATTTAACCCCTAGAATAGCCAGATACCTATTTAAAGGAACATAAAATGTGGCTTCCCCTCATTCAACCAGTACACTAAGATGGAAGGACTACTGAGCTCAGCATAAGTCAATGGAAGGCAAAATGGCACAGAAAAGAAGTAAGCAAAATTTCTGAATATTTTTTGGAAGATTTTTTTTAAAACAAGAATTATGGTATTGAGTCAGGGGGAGGGAGAAGGGATGAAAGCATTGCCAGGAAATGTTAATTAGAATTTGTAAATTAAAATCTTTTTCTGCACTTGGAGTATATAATGAAATGGGAGGAGGAGGTGCTCCATTTAACTGAGCAATAATCAATTTACCTCTTTGGATTAACATACTTAGTCTTCAGATTAATACAGAAAATCATCTACAAAGGAACTAGATTATTGATAAGGAAAATTGTCATAAATATAAAGGGAAGGGTAAACACCTTTAAAATCCCCCCTGACCAGAGGAAAAACCCTTTCATCTGTAAAAGGTTAAGAAGCTAGGATAACCTCGCTGCCACCATGTCAAGGTTCCTTCCCCACTCTGAACTCTAGGGTACAGATGTGGGGACCTGCATGAAAACCTCCTAAGCTTACTTTTACCAGCTTAGGTTAAAACTTCCCCAAGGTACAAACTATTTTACCTTTTGCCCTTGTACTTTATCGCTGTCTCCACCAAACATCTAACAGATATATAACTGGGAAAGAGCCCGTTTGGAAATGTCTTTCCCCCCAAAATCCTCCCAAACCCTACACCCCCTTTCCTGGGGAAGCTTTGATAAAAATCCTCACCAATTTGCATAGGTGAACACAGACCCAAACCCTTGGATCTTAAGAACAATGAAAAAACAATCAGATTCTTAAAAGAAGAATTTTAATAGAAGAAAAAGTAAAAGAATCACTTCTGTAAAATCAGGATGGTAAATACCTTACAGGGTAATTAGATTCAAAACATAGAGAATCCCTCTAGGCAAAACCTTAAGTTACAAAAAGACACAAAAACAGGAATCTACATTCCATTCAGCACAGCTTATTTTCTCAGCCATTTAAAGAAAACAGAATCTAATGCATATCTAGCTAGATTACTTACTAAGTTCTAAGACTCCATTCCTGTTCTGTTCCCGGCAAAAACATCACACAGACAGAGAGAGAGAGGCTTTGTTTCTCCCTCCGCCCAGCTTTTGAAAGTATCTAGTCTCCTCATTGGTCATTTTGGTCAGGTGCCAGCGAGGTTACCCTAGCTTCTTAACCCTTTACAGATGAAAGGGTTTTTCCTCTGGCCAGGGGGGATTTTAAAGGTGTTTACCCTTCCCTTTATATTTATGAAAAAAATGGAGCACACTTCCTGGTAGCCCTTAATTAATTACACTAATTTCACCATGGTGATGGTTGCAGTAATAAAAAATAGAGCCAGATCCTTAGCTGGTTTAAATTAGTGAAACTTTTCTGACTTTCAGTCCTTTCTGCTATGTGACAGCAATGCACTCTGATCGACAACTACCAAAATTATTTTGATCAGAATGTAGTAATTTGCATAATCTCGGTGGGCCAGATTTGGCCTGGTTTTTACATAGGTGTTCAGTCTGAATGTGAATGTAGGAAAGACCAGTCAGAATTGCAGTCAGGTGAGCACAGGGACTTCTCTGTCCCTACTCCCTCAGAGAGTGGGCCCAGAAGGCAAGGACCATGTTCTTGCCCCTCTCCATATTGGCGTGTGGATTGAGGCTGGTGCAGCTCTTACTGTTCTTAAAATCTATGAAAGGCTGTTGTGTGACATATATTTATTTTAATTTACATTGAGAGATTTCCATTCCCAAGGAAGATGAAAATTAGGATGGAAGTAATTCACAGGAAGGGAACATTGTTCTATAAAGCAAAAGGAAAGGACTAAATATAACATTAAAACTATAAATAAATAATTGACCATTCAGCACTTTCACAGCTCACTTTAGCTTTGTAATTTCTTCATCTTCATTTAGAAACTCAATAATTAAAAAATTAATAATTATAATAATTTGAGGTGTTTGTTGTTAACCTGGTATTCACCATACCTCTTGGCTTTTGGAGGTTATAATTATGACTTCATCAGATAAAGGAAACACCTACAATATATTGGTTCTCTTTATATGGAGACGCAGCAGAGCTTTCAAGAAGATCCAATTTTCAGGGTACGGTCTTTAAGATTTTTAGGTAACATGACCAATTCCTACTTATAATGGTGCCTCTAGTATATTTTTACTGCTGCAACCTCTTTTTAAGAGATTTGGGCCTTAGCTGCGAATCCTTAGGGAAGGTGTTGCCAAAAGTTGAAGTTCCTTTGAAGTAATACAAGGGAAAACATTGAACAGCAACTAGCAAAAAACAAAACCTAACAAGAATAAATCAGAAGTAATAAGCCTACCAATCAATCACTTGGGCTACTCAAGGAAGACAAAGCCATTGCAGAGAAGCTAAATGAATTATTTTCATTAGTCTTCACGGAAAAGAATGTGAGGGATATTCCCACATTTGAGTCATTCTTTTTAGGTGACAAATCTGAGGAACTGTCCCAGATTCAGGTTTTGATAGAGGAGGTTTTGGAACAAATCATTAAATTAAACAGTAATAAGTAACCAGGATCAGATGGTATTTACCAATGAGTTTTGAAGGAACTCAACTATGAGATTGCAAAACTACTAAGTGTGGTATGTAACCTATTGCTTAAATCAGTCTTTGTACCAGGTGACTGGAGGATAGCTAATATAACACTGATTTTTAAAAGACTCCAGCGGTGATCCTGGCAATTACAGGCTGGTAAGCCTACTTTCAGTGATAGGCAAATGGGCTGAAACTATAGTAAAGAACAGAATGATCAGACACATAGATGAACTCAATATGTTCATCCTGGACACTATGGATGTAGAAGCCCTCTACACCAACATTCCACACAAAGATGGACTACAAGCTGTCAGGAACAGTATCCCCGATAATGTCACTGCAAAGCTGGTGGCTGAACTTTGTGACTTTGTCCTCACCCATAACTATTTCACATTTGGGGACAATGTATACCTTCAAATAAGCAGCACTGCTATGGGTACCCGCATGGCTCCACAGTATAACAACATTTTTATGGCTGACTTAGAACAACACTTCCTCAGCTCTCGTCCCCTAATGCCCCTACTCTACTTGCGCTACATTGATGACATCTTCATCATCTGGACCCATGGAAAAGAAGCCCTTGAGGAATTCCACCAGGATTTCAACAATTTCCATCCCACCATCAACCTCAGCTTGGACCAGTCCACACAAGAGATCCACTTCCTGGACACTACGGTGCAAATAAGCGATGGTCACATAAACACCACCCTATACCGGAAACCTACTGACTGCTATACTTACCTACATGCCTCCAGCTTCCATCCAGGACACACCACACGATCCATTGTCTACAGCCAAGCTCTACGATACAACCACATTTGCTCCAACCCCTCAGACAGAGACAAACACCTACAGGATCTCTATCAAGCGTTCTTACAATTACAATAACCACCTGCTGAAGTGAAGAAACAGATTGACAGAGCCAGAAGGGTACCCAGAAGTCACCTACTATAGGACAGGCCCAACAAAGAAAATAACAGAACACCACTAGCCATCACCTTCAGCCCCCAACTAAAACCTCTCCAACGCATCATCAGGGATCTACAACCTATCCTGAAGGATGACCCATCACTCTCATAGATCTTGGGAGACAGGCCAGTCCTTGCTTACAGACAGCCCCCCAACCTGAAGCAAATACTCACCAGCAACCACACACCACACAACAAAAACACTAAGCCAGGAACCTATCCTTGCAACAAAGCCCCGTTGCCAACTGTGTGCACATATCTATTCAGGGGACACCATCAGAGGGCCTAATCACATCAGCCACACTATCAGAGGCTCGTTCACCTGCACATCTACCAATGTGATATATGCCATCATGTGCCAGCAATGCCCCTCTGCCATGTACATTGGTCAAACTGGACAGTCTCTACGTAAAAGAATAAATGGACACAAATCAGACGTCAAGAATTATAACATTCAAAAACCAATCGGAGAACACTTCAATCTCTTTGGTCACTTGATTACTGACCTTAAAGTGGCAATTCTTCAACAAAAGAACTTCAAAAACAGACTCCAAGGAGAGACTGCTGAATTGGAATTAATTTGCAAACTGGATACAATAAACTTAGGCTTGAATAAAGACTGGGAGTGGATGTGTCATTACACAAAGTAAAACTATTTCCCCATGTTTATTCCCCCTCCACCCCCACTGTTCCTCAGACGTTCTTGTCAATTGCTGGAAATTGCTCACCTTGATTATCACGACAAAAGGTTTTTCCTTCCCCGGTCTCCTGCTGGTAATAGTTCACCTCACCTTAAGTGATCACTCTCATTACAGTGTGTATGGTAACACCCATTGTTTCATGTTCTCTATGTATATAAATCTCCCCACTGTATTTTCCACTGAATGCATCCGATGAAGTGAGCTGTAGCTCACGAAAGCTTATGCTCAAATAAATTTGTTAGTCTCTAAATTGCCACAAGTACTCCTTTTCAATATGTTGGGGAACAATCAACATTGCTTTTGTAAAGGGAAATCATGAATCACTAATCTGTTAGAATTCTATGAGTGTGTCAACAAGCAAGTGGACAAGATCCATTTGATTTAGGATACTTGGACTGTGAGAACGCCTTTGACAAGGTCCCTCATAAAGGCTACTAAGCAAAGTAAGGAGTCACGGGATGAGTAGGACAGTCCTCTCATGGGTCAGTAACTGGTTAAAAGATAGGAAACAAAGGCTATGAATAAATGGTCATTTTTCAGAATGGAGAGAGGTAATAGCAGGGTACCCCAAAGATCTGTACTGAGATATGTGTTTTTCAACATATTCATAACTGATAAGGAAAATGGGTAACCAGTGAGTGGAAAAGTTTTCAGATGATACAAACTTACTCAAGAAAGTTAAGTCCAAAGCTGACTGCAAAGAGTTACAAAGGGACCTCACAAAACTGGGTGACTTGGCAACAAAATGGGAGATGAAATTCAATGTTGAAAAATGTAAAGTAATGTGCACTGGATAACATTATCCCAACTATCCATACAAAATGATGGGGTCTAAATTAGTTGTTACCTCTCAAGAAATATATCTTGAGATATCACTATGTATAGTTCTCTGAAAACTTTTGTTCCATGTGCAGTGGCAGTGAAACAAAATATAACAGAACCTTAAAAACCATTAGAAATGGGATACACAATAAGACAGCAAATAATGTAATACCACTACATAAATCCCTGGCATGCCCACACCTTGAATATTGTGTGCAGTTCTGGTTACCCCATCTAAAAAATGATCTAACGGAATTGGAAAAAGTATAGAGACAGGCAACAAAAATGATAGAACAGCCCTCTCTGAGGAGAGATTAAAAAGATTGGAACCTTTTGGCTTAGAAAAGAGACAAGTAAGGGGGGATATGATAGAGATCCATAAAATCATGAATGGTATGGAGAAAGTGAATAAGGAAATGTTATTCATCCCTTCACATAACACAAGAACTAGGGAGAAGTCAATAAAATTAATATGCAGCAGGTTTAAAACAAATATAAGAAAATACTTATTCACACAACACACAGTCAACCTGTGGAACTTCTTGGAAGAGGATGTTGTGAAGGACAAAAGTATAACTGGGTTCAAAAAAGAATTAGATAAGTTCATATAGGATAGTCCATCAATGGTTAATAACCAAGATGGTGAAAGATGTTCCAAGTGTCCTTAAACCTCTGATTGCCAGAAGCTGGGACTGGATGAGGGGGCATTGATCACTCAATAATTGTCCTGTCCTCTTCATTCTCTCTGAAACATCTGGCACTGGCCACTGTTGGAATACAGGTTACTGGGTAGCTGGACCATTGGTCTGACCATGTATGGCCATTCTTATATTCTTAAAGAGTATAGACCTGCTCCCTAGACAGCTGTATACATGTTTCAGCTGAAACTGATAATTCCAAGTTTGGGAACTGGTGTTTTTAACACAAGGGAGAAAATCTATCCTTCCAGACTAGAAACATAAGCAATAAGTATTCCAAGAAAATGGAAAATCTGCCATGGTTCCCTGCAACAGAAGTATAGTATCTTTAGGGCCTTCCCATCTCAGTCATAAGAGTTTTCCCTTGATTTAACACTCCTTAGGGAAAGAAACAAATCAGCCCGTTTGATTTAGCCTGCCAAATAACTGAGGTTATTTAATCCTCCAATTCAGTTACTATTAATTCTTAGCGAGGTGGTTCCTTGTTTGGAATGTCAGTATAACTCAGTTGTTAATATTCATCTTTCTGAACAGAAGGGTTTGGGCTCAAGTCCTGTTAGCTGATAGCCAGCGATGATAGTGCAATGCAGTTATAAGGGGAGGTGGTTACACCTCACAAAAGTATAGATTTTAGAATGTGGTGTTACATCAGGATTTTATTTGCATGTTTTTGATGATTTTTCAGAGGCATGTTAAAAATTTGGCCAACATTCCTTATTTTAATTAATACTATCACAGTCTAATTAACACCAGTATAAATATTCACAGCTGTTTGTATGATGGTCCTGAATGTATAATGTTGTGTTTGCATAAACGGTTACATTACAGGCATGCAATTTGTTGCTATGTAAAACGGATACAAGGTATATAAAATGCAAATGTAAAAAAAAAAAGGTAAGTAAGCAATATTTGTTTACTCTGCTGTTATTACGATGAGAAGAATAGTTATATAGCCCACAATAATAGTGAGATGTTGCAAGTACAAAGAAGAAAGTAGGCCATCTTCCATTTATCTTTTCTTACCCACCATCAATTCATAACGGCACCCTTGTTCAATTATTGATTGGCACTGGGCCTTTATTGTAGGTTACTTTTCTTCCAGTAAAAATTAACCATATGTTTGAGCAATATCCATCTGAGACAGAAGGCTTCTAGATGTTCCATATATTCCTTGGAGTTTTGTTTCTGGGTGGAATTTAATGGATTTCTTAGAGGAAAAAGAAAACCACAGAAGAATTATTTCCTAATCTACAGCCACATCTTTAAATAAAAAACGATCGCTTTAGAGTTAACTTTCCTGTTTTCTACATTTCTAAATGTGCAAAAAATGATATTTCTGGTCATTTCAGCAATACCCATTAATTCCCAGTCTTGTAAAATGAAGCCATTGATCATTGTTTAGTTGTGCATTTATGTGTACTATCCACACTGTTGAGATCAGTGTGTTATTTGAGAGGCTCTATATCAGTGGTGGGCAGCCTTTGGCCCATGAGCCGCACGTGGCCCATAAGGGTAACCTGCTGGTGGGCCGCAAGACAATTTGTTTACATTGACCATCCTCAGGCACAGCTGCCCACAGTTCCCAGTAGCCGCTGTTCACCATTCCCGGCCAATGGGAGCTGCGGGAAGTGGTGCGGGCTGCAGGATGCCCACCACTGTTCTATATCCAGGGAAGCCTTGGGACAAAGCCTTTTGAACAGGGTTTTTGAGGGTTTGTAATGAGAGTGTAGGTCATTTAGGCCCTAATCTGAAGCCCAGTGAAGTCAATGGGGAATATATCCACTGATTCCGAATGTCTTTTCAAAGAGTCTCTTAACTAATCATGTATCTCAAGCTACAGTAGCATCAGTTACAGTAGTTGTCATTAAAAGTCAACATTTACTAAGAGTTACCACAGTATAACATGATAATTAGAATAGTTAACAACTCTGTTACCTCAGGCAAGGTACTGCTTGTGATATCTTTGGCCAGAACCTCAAAAGTATTTTGTCTCCTAACTTCCATTGACTTCAATGCATTTAAATTTTAGGGAATAAAGCATGGATTTCACTAATAATTTGTGTTTTAGAAATGATAGGGGAAATGTGATTTCAATTGTGAACTACATTATCTTGAAACTGTATCTAAATATTGGAGCTGTCAATTAATCACAATTGCATGCAATTAAAGCAAAAATAATAATTGTGATTAATTGCAGTTTTAATTGCACTATTAAACAATAGAATACCAATTGAAATTTATTAAATATTTTGGATGTTTTTCTACATTTTCAAATATGTTAATTTCAATTACGACACAGTATCCAAAGTGTACAGTGCTTGCTTCATATTATTATCTTTATTACAAATATTTGCACTGTAAAAATGATAAACAAAAGAAATAGTATTTTTCAATTCACCTCATATAAGGACTGTAGTGTAATCTGTTTATCATGAATGCACTACTTACAAATGTTGATTTTTTGTTACATAACTGCACTTAAAAACAAAACAATGTAAAAAGTTAGAGCCTACAAGTCCACTCAGTCCTACTTCTTGTTCGGCCAGTTGCTAAGACAAACAAGTTTGTTTACATTAAAAGAAATAATGCTGCCCGCTTATTTACAATGTCACCTGAAAGTGAGAACAAGCGTTTGCATGGCACTTTTGTAGTTTGTGTTGCAATGTATTTACATGCCAGATATGCTAAACATTCATATTCCCCTTCATCCTTCACCTACCATTCCAGAGGACATGCTTCGATGCTGATGATGCTTGTTAAAAAAAAAGAATGTGTTAATTAAATTTGTGACTGAACTCTTTGGAGAGAATTGCATGTCTCTTGTTCTGTGTTTTACTCGCGTTCTGCCATATATTGAATGGTATAGCAGTCTCGGATGATGACTCAGCACATGCTGAGATTCAAAGGGGGCAGGTGACCGAAGCCCACAGGTAAGTCAAGAACATCGAGACCTGGGAGAAGGTTTGAAATTTAGGGGGAACATAGGCTGTTACAGCAGGGATAAAGGAGAGACCAGACAGAACTGGGGGTGGGGGAATCTAATCTGTATCTGAGGTGTCTATATACTAATGCAAGAAGTATGGTGAATAAGGAGGAAGAAATCAAAATGCTAGTAAATAAACACAACTAATACATAGCTGGCATCACAGAGATGTGGTGGGATATTATGCATGCCTGGAATATTTGTATAGAAGGATACAGCTTGCTCATGAAGGACAGGAAGGGAAAAAAAGGGAGGATCTGTTGCCTTATATTTTAAAAATGTATACACGTCGACTGAGGTTGAGATTGAAATAGTAGACAGACTTGTTGAAGTCTCTGGGTAAGGATAAAAATGGTAAAAAACAAGGGTGATGTCATGGTAAGGGTCTATAGACCACCTAAACAGGAAGAAGGGTGGATGAGGCTTTTTTTAAACAACTAACAAAATCATCCAAAGCACAGGACTTGGTGGTGATGGGGGTCTTCAACTACTCAGACATCTGTTGGGAAAATAACACCACACTGCATAGGAAAGATAGGAAGTGTGGGAAGAGACCACCCCGGCTTAACCAGGAGATCTTCAATGATCTAAAAATAAAAAAAAGTGTCCTACAAAGAGTAGAAACTAGGTCAAATTACAAAGGATGAATAGAAACAAATAACCCAAGTATGCAGGGACAAAATTAGAAAGGCCAAGCCACAAAATGAGATTAAACTAGCTGGAGACATAAAGGGTAACAAGAAAACAACCTACAAATACAAGAAGCAAGAGGAAGACCAAGGGCAGGTTAGGCCCATTACTCAATGAGGGGAGAAAACAAGAACAGAAAATGTGGAAATAGCAGAGGTTCTTAATGACTTCTTTGTTTCAGTTTTCACCAAGAAGGTTGGTGGTAATTGGTCATCTAACATAGTGAACACCAGTAAAAATGAGGTAGGGTCAGAAGAGGGTAAAATAGGGAAAGAACAAGTAAAAAATTACATAGATAAATTAGATGTCTTCAAGTCACCAGGGCCTGATGAAATGTATCCTAGAATACTCAAGGATCTGACTGAGGAGATATCTGAGCCATTAGCGATTGTCTTTGAAAAGTCATGGAAGATGGGAGAGATTCCAGAAGACTGAGAAAGGGCCAATATAGTGTCAATTTATAAAAAGGGAAAATAGGACAACCCAAGGAATTACAGACCAGTGGGCTTAAGTTCTGTGCCCAGAAAGATAATTGAGCAAATAAGTAATCAATTTGCAAAAATCTAGAAAATAATAAGGTGATACGTGACAGTCAGCATGGACTTGTCAAGAACAAATTGAGTCAGACCACCCTGATAGCTTTCTTTGACAAGGTAACAAGGCTTATGGATAGGGGAAAAGTGGTAGATGTGGTATATCTTGACTTGGTAAAGCTTTTGATAGTGTCTCACATGACCTTCCCATAAACAAACTAGGGAAATGCAACCTAGATGGAGCTACTATAATGTGGTTACAAAACTGGTTGGAAAACTATTTCCAGAGAGTAGTTATCAGTGGATCACAGTCATACTGGAAGGACATAATGAGTGGGGTCCCGCAGGTATCAGTTCTGGGTCTGGTTCTGTTCCATATCTTCATCAATGGTATAGATAATGGCATAGAGAGTACACTTATAATGCTTGTGGATGATGCCAAGCTGGGGGGGAGTTGCATGTGCTTTATAGAATAGGATTCAAATTCAAAATGAGCTGGACAAACTGGAGAAATGGTCTGAAATAAATAGGATGAAATTCAATAAGGACAAATGCAATGTTCTTCATTTCAGAAGGAACAATCAGTTACATACAAAGCGGGAAATGACTGCCTAGGAAGGAGTACTGTGGAAAGGGATCTGGGGGTCATAGTGGACCACAAGCTAAATATGAGTCATAGAATCATAGAATCATAGAATATCAGGGTTGGAAGGAACCTCAGGAGGTCATCTAGTCCAACCCCCTGCTCAAAGCTATCCCCAACTAAATCATCCCAGCCAGGGCTTTGTCAAGCCTGACCTTAAAAATATCTAAGGAAGGAGATTCCACCACCACCCTAGGTAACGCATTCCAGTGTTTCTCCACCCTCCTAGTGAAAAAGTTTTTCCTAATATCCAACCTAAACCTCCCCCACTGCAACTTGAGACCATTACTCCTTGTTCTGTCATCAGCTACCAATGAGAACAGTCTAGATCCATCCTCTTTGGAACCCCCTTTCAGGTAGTTGAAAGCAGCTATCAAATCCCCCCTCATTCTTCTCTTCCGCAGACTAAACAATCCCAGTTCCCTCAGCCTCTCCTCATAAGTCATGTGTTCCAGTCCCCTAATCATTTTTGTTGCCCTCCGCTGGACTCTTTCCAATTTTACCACATCCTTCTTGTAGTGTGGGGCCCAAAACTGGACACAGTACTCCAGATGAGGCCTCACCAATGTCGAATAGAGGGGAACGATCACATCCCTCGATCCACTGGCAATGCCCCTACATATACATCCCAAAATGTCATTGGGCTTCTTGGCAACAAGGGTACACTGTTGACTCATATCCAGCTTCTCGTCCACTGTAACCCCTAGGTCCTTGTCTGCCGAACTGCTGCTGAGCCATTCGGTCCCTAATCTGCAGCGGTGCACTTGTCCTTGTTGAACCTCATCAGATTTCTTTTGGCCTCTAATTTGTCTAGGGCCCTCTGTATCCTATCCCCACCCTCCAGCGTATCTACCTCTCCTCCCAGTTTAGTGTCATCTGCAAACTTGCTGAGGATGCAATCCACACCCTCCTCCAGATCATTAATGAAGATATTGAACAAAACCGGCCCGAGGACCGACCTTTGCGCATTCCACTTGATACCGACTGCCAACTAGATATGGAGCCATTGATCACTACCCATTGAGCCCGACAATCTAGCCAACTTTCTATCCACCTTATAGTCCATTCATCCAGCCCATACTTCTTTAAGTCAACCGTGTATTGCCATTGCAAAAAAGTGAACATCGTTCTCGGATGTATTAGCAAGAGTGTTGTAAGCAAGACACAAGAAGTAATTTTTCGGCTCTACTCTGCACTGGTTAGTCCTCATTTGGAATATTTTGTCCAGTTCTGGGCACCACATTTCAGGAAGGATGTGGAGAAATTGGTGAGACTCCAGAGAAGAGTGACAAAAATGATTAAAGGTCTAGGAAACATGACCTAGGATGGAAGATTGAAAAAATTGGGATTGTTTAGTCTGGAAAAGATAAGACTGAGGGGGGACATGATAACAGTTTTCAAGTACATAAAGGGTTGTTACAAGGGGGAGGGAGAAGAATTGTTCTTCTTAACCTCTGAGGATAGGACAAGGAGCCATGGGCTTAAATTGCAGCAAGGGTGGTTTAGGTTGGACATTAGGAAAAACTTCCTAACTGTCAGGGTGGTTAAGCACTGGAATAAATTGCCTTGGGAGGTTGTGGAATCTCCATTATTGGAGATTTTTAAGAGCAGGTTACACAAACACCTGTCAGGAATGGTCTAGATAATACTTAGTCTTGCCATGAGTGCAGGGGACTGGACTAGATTACCTCTTGAGATCCCTTCCAGTCCTATGATTCTGTGATTCTGTGCTGTTTGTTTTAAGAACACTTTCACTGCAGATTTGACAAAATGCAAAGACAGTTTAGAAATCTGATATTGGAACCTTCTTTGTGTTTTGTCACATCTGCAGTGAAAGTGTTCTTAAATCAAACAACATATGCTGGGTTGTAATCCAAGACTACCAGAACAGAAAATACATGGGAGAATGCGGGTAAAACCATGTAGCAGGAGACATACAATTCTCCTCGAAGTAGTTCAGTCATAAATTTAATTAACACATTATTTTTTTAACAAGCATCATCAGCATGGAAGGATGTCCTCTGGAATGGTGGCCGAGGCATGAAGGGGCATATGAATGTTTAGCATATCTGGCATATCTGGCACACCTTACCACAAGTACCTTGCAATGCTGGCTACAAAAGTGCCATGTGAATGCCTATTCTCACTTTCAGGTGACATTGTAAAAAAAAAGCAGGCAACACTAACTCCTGTAAATGTAGATAAACTTGTTTGTCTTAGCGATTGGCTGAACAAGAAGTAGGACTGAGTGGACTTTTAGGCTGTAAAGTTTTACATTGCTGTGTTTTTGAGTGCAGTTATGTAACAAAAACCCTACATTTGTAAGTTACACTTTCATAATAAAGAGATTGCACTACAGTATATGTATGAGATAAATTGAAAATACTATTTATTTTGTTTATCATTTTATAGTGCAAATATTTGTTATAAAATAATAATATAAAGTGAGCACTGCACACTTTGTATTGTGTTGTAATAGAAATCCATATATCTGAAAATGTAGAAAAACATCCAAAAATATTTAATAAATGTCACTTGGTATTCTATTGTTTAACAGTGTGGTTAATCACAATTAATTTTTAAAATGGTGATTAAGTTTTGAGTTAATCACATGAGTTAACTGCTGTTAATTGACAGCCCTAAAAATACTATTTCTTTTGTTTCTTTTTTACAGTTCAAATATTTGTAATAAAAGATAAACATAAAGTGAACACTGTATACTTTATATTCTGTGTGGTAAATGAAATCGATATATTTGAAAATATAGAAAACATCCAGAAATATTTAAATAAATGGTATTCTAGTATTAACAGCATGATTAAGCGCACAATTAATTGCAAATATTTTTAATTGCTTAACCTCTCTACTAAATATGGAAAAATTTAAAGGTAGAATTAGAAATAGTACACACACAGAGACATGCACACAAAACATTAAAATAATATTTTTAGGCTTGCAAAGTCAAGCCCTCAAAAGTTAGGAAATGCCAGTATTAAGGTTTGCTGTGACACCTTATATTGGCCCCCTTGTGAGTATGCATCATGATACTGTCATTAATTACATGATCTCATATTATTTTTTCCACAGCACCCCTGCCTCATTCAGTGCACAGGATGGACCTGCAGTGATTGGTCCTTTGGGATTGAGAGTAACCGGAATATTCTTAAAAGAAAGAGCGGGGGTGGGGAGGGATCTACAACCTATCCTGAAAGATGACCCATCACTCTCACAGATCTTGGGAGACAGGCCAGTCCTTGCTTACAGACAGCCCGCCAACCTAAAGCAAATACTCACCAGCAACCACATACCACACAACAAAAACACTTAGCCAGGAACCTATCCTTGCAACAAAGCCCCGTTGCCAACTGTGTGCACATATCTATTCAGGGGACACCATCAGAGGGCCTAATCACATCAGCCACACTATCAGAGGCTCGTTCACCTGCACATCTACCAATGTGATATATGCCATCATGTGCCAGCAATGCCCCACTGCCATGTACGTTGGTCAAACTGGACAGTCTCTACGTAAAAGAATAAATGGACACAAATCAGACGTCAAGAATTATAGCATTCAAAAACCGGTCGGAGAACACTTCAATCGCTTTGGTCATCGATTACAGACCTAAAAGTGGCAGTTCTTCAACAAAAAAAACTTCAAAAACAGACTCCAATGAGAGACTGCTGAATTGGAATTAATTTGCAAACTGGATACAATAAACTTAGGCTTGAATAAAGACTGGGAGTGGATGTGTCATTACACAAAGTAAAACTATTTCCCCTTGTTTATTTCCCCTCCTACTGTTTTTGTAAAGTGCTGGAAATGGCCCACCTTGATTATCACTACAAGAGGTTTCTCCCTCCCCCCCTCCACCCCCGCTCTCCTGCTGGTAATAGCTCACCTTTCCTGATCACTCTTGTTATATTCTGTATGGTAACACCCATTGTTTCCTGTTGTCTGTGTATATAATATCTCCCCACTATATTTTCCACTGTATGCATCCGATGAAGTGAGCTGTAGTTCACGAAACCTTATGCTCTAATAAATTTAGTCTCTAAGGTGCCACAAGTCCTCCTTTTCTTTTTACGGATACAGACTAACACGGCTGCTACTCTGAAACCAGAATATTCTTATGATTTTTGGTGTGAAGGACCATTTACCACAAAGGCAGGCTTGCCTGGGTGGCAAGGTAGACTGGAGTACCCAAGGAAACTGTCTGTGACTGCATGTTAAGGCTGTTATAGTGCTTGAGGAGTTGACACTTGTTACTCGATTAGAGAAATCTAAGTTTAGAACACACAACCAGTTTGCGGTGCACTGTTTCTTAACAGTCTTCCCTGAGGCTGATACTCACGCTCCCAAACCACTCTAGACAGCTTGACACTGTGGTCCTCAGTTTATTTTCAGAACAGCGACAGATGCCTTAACCTTAGCCATCACTAGTGAGGACGGGGTATAGTACTGCTTATGCTCATTCCCTGTCAGCTGAGACTGCCAACAAAGATGCTAGGGACAATTGTGGTGGTTGGTTTTGTGATGTTGACATTTATCTATGATAGCTATGCTGAAAACACAAAATAGCTATCAGAGAGCAAAAAATACATAGTCACTACCAACCTGGTCCTCCCTAACTTTGTGGTGAAATCGTGGCTTCCTTGAAGTTAGTGAGAGTTTTACTGTAAAAGCTTTATATCCCAGATCAATACATTTCTCTCTGATCTCAGTTTCATAAGGATAATGTGTTCATTGTTTGTCATTATTAGCTTTGCTTCAAAAGTTAACATATTTTTCCCATTAATATTCAAGGGGATCTAGGGCTAGTAATCAATTCCTGAGACCTAGTTTTACATAGTTTCCCACTAGATGCTTATTATTATGAATTCTCACACTGGAATATCTGGACTCCCTTGGAACAAGTGTTAAGTAATGTGTTAATTATTTCACTTTCAGAAGACAAATTATAGTTGGGAACTATGTAGCTTTTTACTTCTTGAATAAACAAACTTCAATCAGTATGAATCTTCCAGACACTTATTAAAGCTGACAGCAACAAAAATGTAAGAGAAATTTAAATTTTTGAAAGGCACATTGACCTTGGAATCCTTTTAACTATATGGCATCAACATAACTAATTGGTGTTTTAAAGATTTATTCATTTAAATGGGTATGTAGTGAAGTTATCTACACGTGTAAATATTCATAGAAAAAGACTCCCAATAAACCTGCCATAAACTGGCACATACGCAAAAGTTTTCATTTCTACTAATATTTTTGTGCTTAAGTTTGATAATGTTATCAGTGATATCCATAATTTTAACTAGGTCTGCATGAGCTTTGAAGTGCTTGCCTCAGATTGCATTTAAAGATGGTTTGAGAAAGCTCTGATTTGCCTTTGATTCTAGCCCACACTGAGTTTGCCAAAAATCCGAAGTGCTCAATCAGAACATTGTTCAGAAGTTGAGCTTGGAAATCCTCCTTTTCAATCAAGTGATGAAACCCAAAACAATATGGAAAAAAGGAAGAAAGGAAGAAAGTTACAAATCAGTCTATATTTTGCATATAGCCTTTGGGAATAAATACAGTAACTTTGTATGTGACTTCCAATGAGAGTCAACTGCCTTTCAATGAAGTATTTTTGCAGCAATAGTTTGCCATTGAGTCCCACCAAAGCAGTATTAATTCTTAGTAAAGCCCTCCATTACCTCAGGTTTATCAACATATGAATGTATTAGACTATACATTTGGGCAGTTGAGGAAAGAATATGTCCATCAAAACAGCCAAATGTTGGAAATGAAAATGAGATTTTCCACAGCATAGGAAAGAGAAAAAATAACACCTATATTACACATAGTGTTTTTTCTCTTGAAAAGATACTGCCTTAAGTAATGCATGAGAAAGAAACTCCGATACAGTAAATGTGAGCAATGGCATTAAAATTATGCAACTGACTCAGGATAAGTACAGGCAAAGTTTTAGAATCATTGAAAGTATGAAATAATTTCCACACTAAATCTTCCTGCCTTGCACAAAATCTGTAAAGAAAACCTGAGTAATATGGAATACGAATGTTTTCATTCTGAATTTACAAGATGTATCAAACTCAAAGATAAGTTGTGTTTTTGTTGTTTGTTTGGCTTAGAGTACTGGTTCTTAGTGTCCATATTACTAGTGAACATTTTATCTTGAGTCTCTTTCTATACCCAGCTCAAGCATTACCTCAAGTGCAGAGATTACAGATCTTATTCTTGAAGGTTTCAAATGACAGGTTACCCTTGAACATCCAATACATTTCTGGTAAGGATCTGGAATTACAATTGGAGGGATGATTAAAAACATGTCCAAACAGTTATGTTTTATATGATGCTTTCCATCCTGAAGTATACCAAAGCACTCTCTCACTCTCTTACTTATTTCTGCAAATGCTGGAAAGCACTATATAAATATAAAACCTAATTTGGGCTATATCTACCCAACACTGGTGGCGGTATGTAGTGTAGCTGCCCACCATAGTGAACAGAGAGCCATGGTAGGGAATGTTCTTGGGTACATAACCACATCCTTCAGACTTGTCTTTGCTTTACTTACCTTAGTCATGCCTCACATCTATAATGCTAGTTATACCTGTATTATGGGGTCGATGCAGATATGTTCATTACACGCCACCAAAAGGAGCATGCAGTGTGGATGTACCCTATCTGGACTTTTTCTTATGTATATATTAAGGTAGCACTCAACTTCTGAATTCTTGACTTTCCAAACTTAATGTTCTTCTAATGTAGAATTTTGGATGTTCATATCTATCTATCTATCTATCTATCTAATTCTACATTAAAAGAACACATACGCACACACATATATATATAACATCAAAAAATCTACATTAAAAGAACATTAAGGTTGCAAAGTCAAGCACTCAAAAGTTGAGTACAACCTTAATCTGGCTTCCTTATGCGTTTACATCATGGCAAAGTCTTTAATTACATGATCACATAGTATTATTTCCACAGGACCCTTACCTCATTAAGTGCACAGTGAACTGGAATAAAACCAAATTAATATATCCTGGACCACCTCCCAAATACAGGTAGCCGTGGACCTAAAATAAATTCACAATAATTTATAATTTAATAATTTAGGGATATAAATCCTCAGAATTAGAAAAGCTATCTTAAGTCACAATCCTATTATTAAAAAATAACTAAACATCTCACAATCTGGGCTGCAGACACACTTTCATTAGTAGGACAGGTTAACATCTTTACAAAGGTCAATTTAGGGAGAATGCCCAATCTTTTTAAAAGTAGCCCCTTATTCACTTTCCATGGAGGTCTTTAAGAAGATGGTGTTCACATAATTTAGAAGGACCAAGAAAAGTAAATTAATATTGTTTCTTTTCCTCTCCCTGGATGAGGCTTAGTACTCCCTAATTTATATTGCTACTTTCCTTTTTTATAAAACAGGCACTTCAATGAAAAAAAGCATACAAGCAAAAAACAATTGCAACTTCATTTCACCTGCTGAATTGGTTTCCACAAACAAAAGGAATGCGGGGGTGGGGGTTGGGGGACATTATGAGAACCTGGACTGATTTCATCACCCAGGGTCTAGAGAAATCACAGGAATACGACTCACATTTGCAGTTTGGTAGCATCCCTGGTTACAGAACATAACATAAATTCAAAATAGTTTCCACATACAAAGTGACCATTAAGATCATTGTGTCCTCAAATTCCACTTTTACTTGTCATCTCTCAAGTTCCCTAAATCTGCATATTAATGAATAGGAGATGGATTATTAAAATTAGAACATTATTTTATTGATCACAGGTCACTCTCTTCAACTAAAATAATAATAAAAAATGAACTCACAACATTTAGATGGCTGAGCTGTGATGACCATAGCCACATCTTCCTGAAGGACAGTACATACATGTGCTGATAAGAAATTACATCACACGCTTATTTGCAACACATACCAAATCTAAAGGACTTTGGGCCAGAAATCTTAACACAGAATAGGCAGATGACTCCTGGCCAGGGTCCTGTGGAAAAACTCACCACAGAACTAATAGCTATAAGCACAGCTTTGCACAGGACTTACTTTACACCCACCAGACACACCTTATTCTCATGAGATCTTATATCTCTGTCACTGGGGCATATACAAACTTGCCTTTGTTCTCCATGTTTTAGTCTTGTTCCACCTTTTGTTGGAGGTGACAGAAGCAATAAAAGCCTCCAAATTCTCCATAAACCTGGACTTTGTATTCTCCATATAGACTGTGACCTTGTGGTACACAAATATTCTGACAAGGATAATACATCTATTTCCTTAGAGCAAAAAGATGTATTGCACTTAACAAGAAATCAGGTATTCCTCAACAGTTTGCTCTTTAGACTTCTGAAGTCACAACTAATGTCACTGGAGAAAGCATATTCCTGTTCCAGGAATCCCCGAGAAGAATTTCTCTTTATCTGTGAAACCTATAGGGAACTTTTCCAAATCTCTATTCACCAGAGATATAACTAATAACAAAAAATATATAAAAATGAAGGCACCTGGTTGGCAAAGATGTAACGGTTTTAATTTTATTTTCCTTACATTAATTCTAATGTCACAGTTTAACAAATGCTTCATCGTTAGACCTGTGATTCAGAAACCCTGGCAATTGCTTGAACCTACAGGGCTGAATTATGCCCTAAAGAGGCAGAGTCACATTGGGAAACGGGGTGGGGGGGGGGGAAGTTGATCCTAGCGTTGGTACTTGTCTACATTAGACGTCAGGCCCAAAGGTGGTTCACAGTAGCTCCAGCTGTACCATTAGCATTAACCTCTAGACTTCAAGCAGCACTCCAGTGCCTGAGGGAGAAAAGGGATATGGTTGTGCCACTATCCTTCACAAACATGTTCCCTAGGGGCTCTTTAGTGCTGCTGGCAGTATTACTTGGCTGTACATCTTGTGCTACAGGTGGCTGAGTGCCAAATTATGGTTGCTTCCTAAACTAAGGGGAAGTTTACCCCCTCTTTACCCTCTAGTGTAGCTTCAGAGAGGCTATTATATACTTAGCCATTTAATAGACTTTAGTGGCTTTTTATTCTATACATGTTTTTGAGAGACACTTGGATGGTTATTATCATGTAAGGGGGATTTACTCTAAATATTAGAATGCCCCATTCTGAACTTGTTTGTGTAGGTTAATAACAAGGGCATTACTGAAAGAAACTTAGGGTACTTTAAATCTTTATTAGTATTTTATTAGGGGCACAAGCCAGAGCTTAATGCCTCATTTTGCTAGGCACTGAAGAAAGGAGCAAAACAGCCAGTTTCTGCCCAGGAGGTAACAATCTAGGATTAGGGAGCAACAAGAGGGGAAACAGTGAGATAATCTTCTCAGTATCTTAGATCTATAAGCTGATGCAAAGAATTTGGGGAATAAGCAGGAAAAACTGGAAGCATTAGTACATAAGATAAATTTTGCCTTAACTGGTATCACTGTGACTTGCTGGGATAAATCTCATGACTTGCACATTGGTATAGAGTGGTGTAGTTTGTTCACCGGGGGAAGGAGACCAAAGCCCTGAGGTAAGTGGGGAAGTGGGATACCAGAACAAAGCAGGAGCAGAAGAGCGTGAGAGGTGAGGGCTCCTGCCTCATACTGAGAAAGAGGGACAATCAGGGTGTTCTCAAGTGCCTATACACAAATGCAAGAAGCCTGGGAAACAAGTAGGGAGAACTGGAAGTCCTGGGACAGTCAAGGAATTATGATGTGACTGGAATAACAGAGACTTGGTGGGATAACTCACATGTCTGGAGTACAGTCATGGATGGATATAAACTGTTCAGGAAGGACAAGAAGGCCAATGGCATTTTGGGATGTATAAGTAGGGGCATTGCAAGCAGATCGAGGGACGTAATCATTCCCCTCTATTTGACATTGGTGAGGCCTCATCTGGAGTACTGTGTCCAGTTTTGGGCCCCACACTACAAGAAGGATGTGGAAAAATTGGAAAAGTCCAGCAGAGGGCAACAAAAATGATTAGGGGACTGGAACACATGACTTATGAGGAGAGGCTGAGGGAACTGGGATTGTTTAGTCTGCGGAAGAGAAGAATGAGGGGGGATTTGATAGCTGCTTTCAACTACCTGAAAGGGGGTTCCAAAGAGGATGGATCTAGACTGTTCTCAGTGGTAGCAGATGACAGAACAAGGAATAATGGTCTCAAGTTGCAGTTGGGGAGGTTTAGGTTGGATATTAGGAAAACCTTTTTCACTAGGAGGGTGGTGAAACACTGGAATGCGTTACCTAGGGAGGTGGTGAAATCCGAGAGTACTAAAGGAGTTGGCGGATGTGATTGCAGAGCCATTGGCCATTATCTTTGAAAACTCATGGCAATCAGGGGAGGTCCCGGACAACTGGAAAAAAGATAATGTAGTGTCCATCTTTTAAAAAGGGAAGAAGGAGGATCCGGAGAACTACGGGCCAGTCAACCTCACCTCAGTCCGTGGAAAAATCATGGAGCAGGTCCTCAAGGAATCAATTCTGAAGCACTTAGAGGAGAGGAAAGTGATCAGGAACAGTCAGCATGGATTCACCAAGGGCAAGTCATGCCTAACTAATCATATTACCTTCTATGATGAGATAACTGGCTCTGTGGATGAGAGGAAAGCAGTGGACGTGTTATTCCTTGACTTTAGCAAAGCTTTTGATACGGTCTTCCACAGTATTCTTGCCAGCAAGTTAAAGAAGTATGGGCTGGATGAATGAACTATAAGGTGGATAGAAAGCTGGCTAGATTGTTGGGCTCAACGGGTAGTGATCAACGGCTCCATGTCTAGTTGGGAGCCAGTATCAAGCAGAGTGCCCCAAGGGTCGGTCCTGGGGCTGGTTTTGTTCAATATCTTCATTAATGATCTGGAGGATGGTGTGGATTGCACCCTCAGCAAGTTTGCAGATGACACTAAACTGGGAGGAGAGGTAGATACGCTGGAGGGTAGGGATAAGATACAGAAGGACCTAGAAAAATTTAAAGGGCTGGGCCAAAAGAAATCTAATGAGGTTCAACAAGGACAAATGCAGAGTCCTTCACTTAGGGCGGAAGAATCCCATGCACCACTACAGGCTAGGGACTGAATGGCAGGGCAGCAGTTCTGCAGAAAAGGACCTAAGGGCTACAGTGGACGAGAAGCTGGATATGAGTCAACAGTGTGCGCTTGTTGCCAAGAAGGCTAACGGCATTTTGGGCTGTATAAGTAGGGGCATAGCCAGCAGATCGATGGATGTGATCCTTCCCCTCTATTCGACATTGGTGAGGCCTCACCTGGAGTACTGTGTCCAGTTTTGGGCCCCACACTACAAGAAGGATGTGAAAAAATTGGAAAGCGTCCAGCGGAGGGCAACAAAAATGAGTAGGGGACTGGAACGCATGACTTATGAGGAGAGGCTGAGGGAACTGGGATTGTTTAGTCTGCGGAAGACAAGAATGAGGGGGGATTTGATAGCTGCTTTCAACTACCTGAAAGGGGGTTCCAAAGAGGAGGGATCTAGACTGTTCTCAGTGGTAGCAGACGACAGAACGAGGAGTAATGGTCTCAAGTTGCAGTGGGGGAGGTTTAGGTTGGATATTAGGAAAAACTTTTTCACTAGGAGGGTGGTGAAGCACTGGAATGGGTTGTCAAGGGGGTGGTGGAATCTCCTTCCTTAGAAGTTTTTAAGGTCAGGCTTGACAATGCCCTGGCTGGGATGATTTAGTTGGGGATTGGTCTTGCTTTGAGCAGGGGGTTGGACTAGATGACCTCCTGAGGTCCCTTCCAACCCTGATATTCTATGATTTTATGATTCCATGAAGAAAAGACAGGCAGGGAAAAAAGGGACAAGGATTTGCATTACACATCAAGAATATATACACTTGTTCTGAGGTCCAGAAGGAGGTGAGAGGCAGATCATTTGGAAGACTCTGGGTGAAAATAAAAGGGGAAAAGACAGGGGCGATGTCATGGAAGGGATCTGCTATAGACCACCAAATCATGAGGAGGAGGTGGATGAGGCATTTCTAAAATGAATACAAATATCCAAATCACAGGAACTCGTAGTAAAGGGGTGACTACCTAGATAAAAGTAATATATGGCAAAAAAACCCATAATATCCATTGTCCTTATTCAGCTCAACTCCCTCCTTCCTGTCCTTAGAATAATGAAATCTATCATTTCATGATCACCTTCACCCAAACTGCCTTCCATCTTCAGATTCTCAACCAATTACTCACCAGTTAGTCAGGGAGATAGCCTTTCAAGACTTAATTCTGGTATAGAAAAGGTTTGGTTTAGAGAACCTGTCATGAATAAAGGCTAAAAGTCTGGGGAAAAAAAGACTGAAGGACTATGTGACCAAAAGCACCCCTGTATTCACACCATACATATTATTGTAATAATCTTTGTACAAAACATGCCTTGTGAGGTATCATGTGAAAACAAATAACTTGGTCAATATCATGGTGAAATATGTATAACTACATTATATGTAAAGTTTTGAATTCCCACTGCACAATGTTGTTAGCAGATTGTCAAGGTTCCTCCCCCACTCTGAACTCTAGGGTACAGATGTGGGGACCTGCATGAAAACCTCCTAAGCTTACTTTTACCAGCTTAGGTTAAAACTTCCCCAAGGTACAAATTAATTTTATCCTTTGCCCTTGGAATTTCCACTGCCACCACCAAACTTTAACTGGGTTTACTGGGAAATGTAGTTTGGACACGTCTTTCCCCCCAAAATCCTCCCAACCCTTGCACCCCACTTCCTGGGGAAGGTTTGGTAAAAAATCCTCACCAATTTGCATAGGTGAACACAGACCCAAACCCTTGGATCTGAGAACAATGAAAAAGCATTCAGTTTTCTTACAAGAAGACTTTTAATAGAAGTAAAGGAATCACCTGTGTAAAATCAGGATGGTAGATACCTTACAGGGTAATTAGATTCAGAACATAGAGAATCCCTCTAGGCAAAACCTTAAGTTACAAAAAAGACACACAGACAGGGATAGTCATTCTATTCAGCACAGTTCTTTTCTCAGCCATTTAAAGAAATCATAATCTAACACATAGCTAGCTAACACATAAAAGATCTAAGACTCCATGCCTGTTCTGTCCCCGGCAAAAGCTGCATACAGACAGACACAGACCCTTTGTTTCTCTCCCTCCTCCCAGCTTTTGAAAATATCTTGTCTCCTCATTGGTCATTTTGGTCAGGTGCCAGCGAGGTTACCTTTAGCTTCTTAACCCTTTACAGGTGAGAGGATTTTTCCTCTGGCCAGGAGGGATTTTAAAGGGGTTTACCCTTCCCTTTATATTTATGACACAATGTTTAAACGTACACAGCCTTGACTATGCAAAATTAAACTGGTCTATCCTAAACAAAGGAATGTGTGTTTACTCCATTTACACGTAAGTATTGAATAGGGTCCTTGAGGCAAGAAGAGGAAGAAATGCAGGCGACAAGGCAAATCTGTCTTTCAGCATACAGAAGAAAGATCATGGAGCCACATTCGCCACCAGACCCCATGTTGCCTCTTTACTGCTAAAATAAACTTTGCTTTGCTGGGTAATCCTCAGAAGAATCCACTTCAAAGTGTGACTAGCCTATAAAAGTGAGGGGTAATCCCTCCCCCCAAAGGCATCCATCTCTCTCTCTTTCTCTGTCTCTCTCTCTCTCTCTCTCACACACACACACCCCTAAGAAGACAAAGGAATCAGTCCTTTTACTTTGAGGGAAATCTTGACATGAGAATTTAGTCAGCCCTCTTTCTAGGAACATGTGGTCAGCATTCTACCTTCAACCAAGTCTAGCTTGTTAAGTTTTAGCTGCTAGAAAGCATTTTATTTTTATTTCTCTTGTAACCATTTCTGACTTTAATACATTGTATTTCCTTAAAATCGATCTCATTGTAGTTCAGAACACATATTTTGGGGAAAATTCAGGACTGGGAGTGTGTTGGAGCCACCCTGCAAGTAGTAACCAAGCGTGCTGAAAGCCAGAGTGAGACTGGAATGTTGCTGACAGGCTGCTGGGATCAGAGCTCCTGGGCTAGGCATGTAGCTGTATACAGACACTCAGGGTGTGACCTGCATGCTGTTACGCTGTTTGTGAGTGGCCCAGGTTGGGAGCTACAACAGCAAAGCAGTGTGAAGCAACCAGGCTTATGGGGCAGGCAGTGACACAACCTCTCACTGGTCTGGATTGTACCCTGGAATGTGACAGATGCAATAACAGTTTTTGTATATGTTAAGGGCTGGGGATCAATTGTTTTGCATGTATAATGAAGGCAGAGGAAGAAGTAATAGGCTTAATCTGCAGCATGGGAAATTTAGGTTAGATATTAGGAATAACTTTCTAAGTATAAGGATTCTTAAGGACTGGAATAGGCTTCCTCCAAAATTCCTGTATTTGGAGGTTTTTAAGAACAGGTTAGACACGCGCCCATCAGAGATGGTCTAAGTGTATTTGGTCTTGTCTCAGTGCAAGGGATGGACAAGATGACCTCTTGCGGTCCCTTCCAGCCCTATATATTTATGAGTCTATGATTATGACAGACGCAATAAGTGGGAGACAAATTAATAGTCAGTATATTTGAATATTAAGATAGCCTCAGAAGTCTTATTATAAATAATAATAATAATAATAATCAAATGTCCTCTAGCTGTACATGTGTTATATATACTAATAAATTACTGTCATAGAAGGAGTCTCCAGATGCTTCTGGTACATATAGCTTCATAAGCTTTTTCTTAGCAGGCAAGCATTGTTCAGGCACAGAAGAAATGCTGAATTATTGTTAGCTTTGTGATGTGATCTATTTTACGGGTATCTGTTGCAAGCAGCAAAGGTGTTTACTCTCCACCTTAATCTCTCCAACTAGAGTGAATTCTTGAAGCAGTGTTGCTCCTGGGAAATCAGGCATTGCTATGTGGGATAAGATTCCTGAAAGAGGATTTTGCCTGTATGCTGCTTGACCACCTCTGTTCACAGACTGGTGTAAAATAACATAAAATAAACAGTTTTCTTTAAGAACAGACCCATACTCTGTGTCAATGATTTATCTTCCAATGGGAAGTCAACTTGCAAAGTCCCACTGTTTGTTACTACTTGGCAGAAGATCACTGATATATTAAAATGTAGCCTTCTCTCTCCCATGATTATTTACAGAAGAAGGAAAAGTTTCCATAGTATGGTGCTGTTAAACTGATTCACTTAGGCCTTAAATGGATGCCGGTGAAACAGTGAACCCCAGGACTGAAATGGCACAGGCATGAAATTTATATATTCATATATAATATTCATAACTTCATATATTTAAACAGTGAATTCAGATGCATTGAAACTTATTATGAGGATATGTGGATTTCTAGTGCATTTTTCATCCAAAATGTCTCTCATTAGAGACATGTATCAATTATCAAATATAGTGGGGATTATTTTGTTGCTGTTGGTGTTGTCATTTTGTATTACCTGCCTGCTTCCTTCTTTCCTTGCACAAATTTTCAAGGGCCCATGAGTTTACATTTAAACACTGAGCAAAAGCTTCCCAGACAGACATACATTTGACCACGTCACTGATCCTGAAACACTACTGTCCCACTGTCTGGAGTGCCTCACAGCCATGAATGCCTATATCATGGCAGACTGTCAGAAAACAGGGCAGACACACCAAACTGGTGGTGTGTTCTATAATTAGCTTTCACCAAGCCAATAACAAATGTGAACTCCTGGATCACTATACTGGTCTTACCATGGAGTCACAGACAGTCTCCTTGGACTGTCCAGTCTGTCTTGCCACACAAACAAACTAGACTTTGTGATAAAGGTCATTTACACCAAAAATCACATCACATTTAGGTTGCTCCCACTCCCAAGAGACCAGTCACTTACCACAGATCAATGGATACCTTACACCAAGGGCAACGGTGGTAGACAATTCTATAGTAAACTAACTAAAGGTTTATTAGGTAAGAAAAGGAAATGAGAGTTATTGAGAGGTTAAAGCAGATAAAATATATGTGCAGGTGAGTCACAGTCTATAATTCTATATGGTAGCGGAGATGTAGTAATAAGTCAATTCCAAAAGTCTCTCAGGGCTCCCCAGAAAACTTCTGGGGATCTCCATCTTCTCATTCAGTTATTACATCCTGTTAGAATCCAAACAGTCCAGAGATGAACGGTCTTTCCCTGAATCCATACTTATAGCTTTTTTTTCACAGAATACAGGCTGACATGGTCACTGCACTTGTGGGCTTTTCCTTTGATGAGGTAGAGTGAGGAATGCATTTTGAGTCTTTGACCTCTGATCATCACAAACAATGACCACTTGCTTTGAAATTAGCACTTTTCTGTTAAAGTTCTTCATTTGCATTCCACAATGCTTCTCTCTCTTTTGATGGGTTATTTAGTTACAGGGGTATACACAATGTAAATGTTTGCTATGACAGGATACAAGTGAAAACAATGCATGCACTATCCCATTAGTTTTCATGAAGTTTGAATACCAAATACATTCTTATACATTTAACAATCACTTTGATCTATACTAATAAACTAGTAAATTGGCCTGGCACTTTGGCATGAGCTGGCACCTGGTCTGCCAGAATCACAACTACTTCTGGCTGTCTTCCCCTCAAAGTCAGCCTGGGAGCTGAACTTGCCAACAGCTGTCTACTCCCAGCATCCCTCCTGAAACTCTCTCAGAGATCTATTGCATCTCCTCCCCTCCCACAGCTCTCCAGTGGTTAAAGTAGAGTTGATTGAAATGTGGTTGGGAAGGCAGCTGTGGGGGAGCATTGCTTACCCAAATTAAAGAGAGGAGGGAGAGCTCCCCTCATTTTTAGCTGCATTTCCTTGCTCTTATTGGTTTTTTTTAGCTGCATTTCCTTGCTCTTATTGCTCCTTGCTTTCCTCCAATCACCCTAACATTCATTATCCTCTCTCCTACTACCCTGCTCCTGCCTTACCCCTTTTTCTAGCAGCCAGAATATGGAGGAGTAGACACTCATCTCTCTTTCCAGCAACCAGGAGGGCATACAGAGCTTCCCCAAACACTCTGCTTCAAACAGCTGAATATAAATGTGGAGTAATCCCCACCCTCATCCCTTCCCAACTGCTTGAAGTGGAATATGGGGCACTCTCCAAAACCTGTGCAGCCAGGTCCCCTGACTTTTGTTGCATGCCAAGATTAGACCTGCAGTAAATTGGAAAATAGACAATAATCTGAAATGTGTGGGGAAAATATATGCGGTAGCTTTCACTTACAATGAATATCATATGAGGTAATACTGCAAATAATGCATTTTTGAAGCTTGTTTTCAGAATGACATTCTGTTAGTCTAATGCTGCCACAGAATTCCTGGTTTGCCTCAGAATTCAGCATCAGCATACCACTTAAATCAGGGACCCGAATTTAGGTCCAGTCTGTTACAATGTTTATAGTGTTTGCATATGTGTGTGGATTAAACCTCCTCCCTCCAACCTCCCTCCTCCCACACTTTACATTTAAAGAACATTTTTAAGGCTACTAAATCAGGCATTCAAAATTGGAAACAACCAGAATTTAGACTAACCGATTCATGGGAGTTTTGCCATTGATTTCAATGGAATCGGGATTTCACACAAGATTTTAAGGCCAGAAGGGACCATTATGAGCTTCTAATAGGGAGTCCTGCATAACACAGGCCATAGTATTTCACCTAGTAACTTCTGCATCCAGCCCGTAACTTTTAGCTGAGCTAGTGCAAGTATTTTAGAAAGACATCCAGTCTTGAAGACTTCAACTGATGGAGGATATTTCATTTCCATTGGTAAGTTGTTCCAATGCCTTTTTACCATTATTGTTAAAAAGATGTGTGCCTTATTTCTAGTCTAAATTTGCCTAGCTTCAGCTTCTAGCCATTGGATATCATTAAGGTTGCCTTGTGATTAATGAATATATAAATAGACAAAAAATCAACTAAAAATAAACAAACAAATAACTAAATAAAATGTGTGCCTTGGAATCCCACCCTCAGTTTTCTAGTTAGGTTTAACAGCTTCTAAATGTCTTCTTTCAGAGTAGCAGCCATATTAATCTGTATTCGCAAAAAGAAAAGGAGTACTTGTGGCACCTTAGAGACTAACACATTTATTTGAGCGTAACCTTTCGTGAGCTACAGCTCACTTCATCGGATGCATTTGAATGCCTGAACTGGTTTCTCAGCCAAATCATGCAAGTGAATCGATTAAGAAATAATTTGAAGAGGTAAAACTTGATGAACAATATGCAGCATTAATTCATGAAGAACAGATCATTTCATGCAAGCCCGAAGCCCAAACCTTTAATGCATATAGAATCACAGTAGACAAAGAAGGATGCAGTAGATTTAATATATTGAACATTTATTAAAGCTAATGGTATCTTTATGTGTGAGATTCTATTAGATATTTTGAATGTGTTAGTTGAGTATCAATCTGGTAGTAGAGATACAAAATCATCTAATGGCATAAAAAACTCATCAAACATAAAGAATTATACTAAGGAGAATTATCAATCAGGGTACCACAGGATCAGTCACAGAGGTCAGTAGTGGGCTCATTCACCAGACAAATGTCGTCATTAATGAATTTGAAGTTGAGGTACATTGCACATTAATACAATTTGTTGATAGGTATTTTGAGATCACAGATCAGTATAGACATCTAGAGGGAGATTATACCACATTAGGACTGATTATAATGGGAAAAGAAGACAGCCAAAGATTGCAGAAGGATCCGTATAAACCTTATCAAACTTATATATAGAGGCAAGTGGTATTTAATACAAAGAAGTTTTTTTGGTTGATAACCTCATTCTATCTCCTTCTTTTGATTGAAGACGCTAAATTTGATTTTTATTCCCACTCTGAATCAAGAATAACAACGATTAAATTGTTAGTATGGAGCTGGAAAGGTACGGTACAATTTGCCCCCTCTCCCCCCTTAAAAAAAAACCAACCAAAAAAACAAACAGAAGCAAACAATCTGAATGAGTCTGGACACTGAATTGCAGAAGTATGGCTTGACATGCAAAATAACTACAACTGGCATGTAATTGATCAATTACACCTTGCAATAAGATAGGGCCCTCAGAACACATGAATTAATTTAGATAAATACAAGGTAATAAATACACTTAGGAAAATATAATATTAAGCAGAAGTACAAAATTAGCAAATGTGTAAGTTCCAATATGGAGAATAACTAAAGCAAACCAGATCTGAGATCATGATGCTGTTGCAAAAAAATGTGATTGCTGTACTGTGTTGTGTATAAACAGGTGTATCATGCATAAGAACAAGGGATACAGCCTTGGTAACATAAAATGCAGAGTGCTGTGCAAACTTTTGTGGTTCTCATTATAAAATAACATAAGCAAGAGAGAAAAAAGGCAACAAACATGAGTCCCAGGCCAGTGTTCAAAGCACTACAACACAATGCATTACAGTACAGTATTTCCATTTAGTTCTCCTAAATTTATGTATCAATTTATCAAGACTATGGATCAGTTTCCTCGTCGCACCACCTGCCAGTACCTGACAGCAGTCAGGGAAGCTAATGATCCAATCAGTGAGCTGAATTCCACGAGCACCAGCTCAACGAATCCCAGCACTGTCATAACTGACAACCCCAATGTGCAGCCGAGTGACTGCTATGTCATTGGTCCAGATCTATGCGTGTTACAGCTCAACGTGGAGGGTTTGTCAGTGATTTACTAGGCGTTCTTGCTCATTGACATATTATCAACATCATAGGCTTCCAAGAGACACATGTGGCAACTGCTGAAGCTGGGTGTTACAGTATCGATGGCTTCAACTATTTGTGCCATGTGGCACACACGAAGCATGGCTGAGCCACATACGTTTGGTCCAATATTGCAGATGCCATTCAGCTGATGTCTATTGAACTCTGTGACACCATGCAGGTTGATGGGTTCTGGCTGGCAAATGTTTACAAACCTCCAAGCATGAGCTGGAACCAACAGGTTCTACCAAGCCTGCCACATCCAGCTATCTACGTCGCAGACTTCAACAGCCATCACACAGACTGGAGGTATAAGGAGGTTGACACCAATGGTGAACAACATGCAAACTGGGCATTTCAAAATGACCTCACCCTTATCCATGATGCTAAGCAGTGAGGCACATTCCATTCTTCTAAATGGGATCCTGACTACTCTCCTGACTTGTGCTGGGTCAGTTCAGTCCATGGCCATCCTCAGCCATCAACATGCCAAGTCTTGGATAACTTCCCACACAGCCAACACAGACCGTCACTGATCCATATCAGGCTACAGCTCCCAGTTGTCAAGAATTCCAAAAAGAAGTGGTGGAAGTTCCAAAGGCTGAATGGGAAAAATAACGAGAAGTGCTGCAGAAGAGTGTGGTGACAAGACCAGCCTGGCATATCTTGGTAAATGAGACCTACTCTTGCTTCTGTGGTGCTATCTATAAAGCAGCCCAGAGAGCCATCCCATGCTGCTGCTGCCCGGTCTACATCCCCTGTCTTGACGCCGAGAGCTCTGTCTTGCTCGAGCAGTATGAGGCATCTGGTGACAGAGATGTCGCTGACCATCTGATTGAATCATTGGACGCTGCTCGCCATGCCAGATGGGAAGAGAAGTCTGAGAGGAGGAGCTTTACCTGCTCCAGCCACAAGTGTTGGAGTCTGCTCCAATGCCTTGGAGCAGCGCAGCAGCCACTGGCACTCTGCCGACCCTCAGTGACACCCAACCAGGTAGCTGGACACCCACTTAAAGTGACCAGAGCACCTTTGGAGAAACAGGTGTGAAGACATGTGAGGAATGAATGGCATATGTTTAAATGTGTACACCAGATCAGAAGCTGCCCAGAACCATTCACTGTAACAGAGCTGGAATAGACACTGGGTAGCATCAAGTGTGGAACAGCTGCTCGCTATGACAATGTATCATATTTGTATGTATCAGAATTCCTGAAAACCCTTGGCCCCTGTGTTCGACTTTGGCTTGTGAAATTCTTTACCAGGGTCATCAGTGAAGGGAGGCTACTGAAGATATGGCGAATGGCAAAAGTCATTGGCCTCCTAAAGCCTGGAAAGGACCCAAGTCAAGCATCAAGCTATGGTCCCATATCATTATTGTCTTTGTCCTTCAAGGCACTGGGGCACTTGGTCCTACAGCGCATGTTACCTGACGTGGTATTTTGAGCCCTGACCAAGCTGGCTTTCACTGAGGCCATAGCTCATGCGAGCAAGTACTCATGCTGACCACATTTGTTTAAAATGGCTTCCAGATAAACTTGAAAACAGGCACTGTTTTCATCAACCTAACAGCGGCGTATGATACAGTATGGCATACTGGCCTGCTCGTGAAGTTATCACGGGTCCTGCTACCTGGAGTCACAGGTGTCATTGAACTGTTACTCCGCGATAAGCAGTTCAGAGTCCATATGGGGGAGAAGACGAGTGCTTGGAGACGACAGAGCAATGGGTTACCCCAGGGCTTTGTGCTTTCTCCAACCCTGTTCAACCTTTACAACAATGGAGTCATGAAAGTTCATTTATGCAGACGACATCTGTTGCGGTACCCAGGCCTGGATGTTTCACAAGCTTGATGCCACCTTAAACCGGGACATGATAAAGTTGGCTGACTACTGTAAGACTTCGCAACTTCAGCCAAGAATCATAAAAACAGTCCCCAGTTTGTTCCATCTTCATCATGCCAGCACAACCTGAGAACTGAATGTTTATCTCAATGGTAAGAAGGCAAAGCATGACGTAGAACCGATCTATTTAGGTGTGACCTGAGACCGCACACTGAGTTACCATGCCTACCTGAAGAAGACAGCAGCTAAAGTTAAGACATGCAACAATCGTCTCAGAAAACTTGCAGGTTTGTCATGGGATGCCCGTGCTCCAACTCTGTGGACATAAGCTCTTGCCACCTCGTATTGGTGGCGGAGTACTGCTCACCAGTATGGAGCTGATCGTCACACACCAAACTGGTAGATACACTGTTACATGCTGACATATGTATCATCTCCAGCATTCTGCATCTGACTCCACTCCCACAGCTTCCAGTTCTGAGCAATATTGTTCCTTCTCATATCAGACAAGAGGTTGCCAAGGGCAAGTTACTGGAGAAAGTACACTCCAACTCAAGCCTGTTGCTTCACAATGACCTTTTAAAATCACCAGCTGCAAGTTTGCCGTCACATAGCCCATTATGGTCTCATCCACCACGCCAGGACGTTAGGGCAGAAAACACTCTGGTGAGAGGAATGGATATCTGTTATAATCCCTAAGCAGACCCTTGTCGCTGACCCTACAGTTTGCCCACCTGGTTTTGATCTGTCCCATTGTCAATGGTCCCTGTTGAACAGGTTCCGGACCGGGCAAGGTCTCTGTGCAGCCAACCAGTATCGCTGGGGCCTTCGTGACAGCCCTTTGTGCAGCTGTGGCACAACACAGATAATGATGCACGTGGTCAATGAATGCCTGCTGACTAGGTTCAGCGGTGGCCTAGAAGAACTGCTTGATGCCACTGAAGATGCCATTGCTTCGCTAGTCGACTATGCACATGCTAAATAAATTTAAAAAATCAAGTGATCCTTTGTTCTTGTATTACAGATCAGTGAAATGGAGGGAGTGAACAATTTCCACTATACCCTCCATAATTCTAAATATCAATATCAAATACTCTTTAACTTACCTTTTTCATACTAACTACCATAATTATTGTTTTTTTGTTGTATGTAAGACCCACAATATATCTAGCTGTCTTGGCTGCCCTTCTCTGGACCTTTCCAATCTCAGATATATCTGAAAGTCAGAGGAACGTAACTGGATACAATACTTAAAAGAAGTGTGCACCATGGTTGAAACAGACGAACCGCCAGATTGAAACATCCCAAACGTTAGCATGTTTAAAATCCAGATCCAAATTATATAGTATAACTTCATTTCTTTTTTATAATAATTGGATTTAATGCCGACATGTTTTGTGTGCAGTATAATCTTATCTTGACTTTTAATAACCATCTAGAACAGGTGTCGGCAACCTTTCAGAAGTGGTGTGCCGAGTCTTCATTTATTCACTTTAATTTAAGGTTTCGCGTGCCAGTAATACATTTTAACACCTTTAGAAAATCTCTCTCTATAAGTCTATATAATATATAACTAAGCTATTGTATGTAAACAAGGTTTTCAAAATGTTTAATAAGCTTCATTTAAAATTAAATTAAAATGCTGAACGTACACCGCCGGCCCACTCAGCCCGCTGCCAGCTTGGGGTTCCGTTCACCTAGGCCTGCAGCAAGCTGAGCGGGGCCTGCAGCCGGGACCCCGGCTGGCAAGGGGCCGGCAGCCAGAACCCCAGACCGGCAGAGGGCTGAGCGGAGCCAGCAGCCGGGACCCCAGACCAGCGGGGGGCTGAGTGGCTCAGCCTGCTGCCTCTCAGCCCGCTACCAGTCTGGGAGTTCATCCACCGGCTCCTGCCAGCCAGGGTCCCGGCTGCGGGCCCCGCTCAGCCCGCTGCCTTCTCCTACCTTCTCCCTGGTTCTAGCCATTCTCTTCCTCTCTCTGCACTGAGATGAGGGTGGGAGTGCACTGAGCACAGGGCTGAGGCTGAAGGAGCAGGCTAGGGGTTGGGGTGCAGGGTCTGGCCAGGAGCTAGAATGAGGGAGGGGGCTCAGGGTTGGGGCAGGAGGTTTGGGTGTGGAGCGCTTACCTGGGCAGCTCCCATTTGGTGCTAGGGGTGCAGGTGGGAATGTGGGTGTGTGTGTGTGCAGGAGCTCCTGTTTGGTGCTCAGGGTGGGGATGGGGATGTGGGGGGTGCAAGAGTCAGGGCATGGGGTGTGTGTGTGTGGGTATGTGTGGGGGGTGCAGGAGTCAGGGCAGGGGCTGGGGGTGTGTGAGTAGGGTGCAGGAGTCAGGGCTGGGGGGGGCTGGGTATTTGTGGGGGGTGCCGGACTCAGGGCTGGGGTTGTGGGAGGGTGCAGGGGTCAGGGCATGGGGCTAGGGTGTGTGGGAGGTGCAGGGGTCAGGGTAGAGGGCTGGGTGTGGGGGGGGTGCAGGGGTCAGGGAAGAGAGCCAGAGAGGCTCACGGCAGGGGGCTGGAGGGGATATGTCAATTCCACCCCCTTCCCCAAAGTCCCCGGAGCTGAGAGCGCAAGTGTGCTGCAGCTCCGCTTTTCCCTCTCCCCCTCCGTAGCAAGGGCCGCCAGCTGATCGGCCGCAGGGAGGGAGAGAAGGAGAGGCAGGAACCCAACACGCTGGGGGAAGAGGCAAGGGGAAGGGGGAAGCTTGCCTGCCCTGCAAGGAGAGAGTGGTGGGCGGGGGGCGGAGAAGAGTGGGCCGGGCCGGGCAGGATATTTAGTGGCATGCTGCTGTCTGCCGGGGTCCCCAGTAGACAGCAGTATGCCATTAAAAATTGGCTCACATGCCATACGTTGCCAACCAATCTAGAGGTGCATCCCTATTTTATTTGTTAGAAAGCTGACAATAGTTGGACGTTTAGCAATTGCCAAGGAGAACATTGTCTGTTTTCTCTAGTGGAAGACTTATGGGTGGTCAGAAGAAAGGCCCTTAGATTCAACTGGTGTTATTTGAAAATAAAAGTTACTATCTGTACTCTTAATTTTGAACTAGGTGATACTCTCCCAAACACCAAAGTTAGCATTAGACTTATTCCTCTCTTCCCTCCATTATTTAGATTCATGCATTGGAAATATTCAAAGACTGAGCTAATCTAACACTGCTTGTGTCTGAATTCGTTGGCAGCCTGACTGACAAGAACAAAGGACAGGAAGGAACTGCTAGAGGTCTGCGTACTACCAGAGCATACTATTTGAAGCAGGAGTGTTATTCACAAACTTTTTGAAGTAACTGCTGTTGTACAGTGAAAAGGTAGAGAACTTTGGCCAGCATCGTGACTTAATAACTTTTGAAGGACTTTTTCTTAACATCTGAAGCAAGATAAAGAAGAGAGAGCTGGGGAGAAAGTCATGCAGCACAGAGCAGAAATGAAGAGGTAGGAGCCAGAAGTCTTGATTAGACTTCAAAAGTGACCCTCGTGACAAAGAATTTAAAAAGGAAAGACAAAAATTGACCTGTAGGGAAGACCTATTTTTATTTCTGAATGAAATCTAACTCGTGGTTTAGAAACACATTTTCCCTCCATTACTAGTACCTGTGTTTTTTGATCAACTGTACGTATGTTATCAGTTTAATAGGCACTGTAGTAATGATTACATTTCTGTTTTCATTGCATTCCTAAAGTTGTTCATTTCCTAAGCTGCTGAGTGTGTGGCTTCTTCATTTTTTGCTAATTAACTTCTTCTGTTTCTCAACATTGCTTACAGTAGCTTGATATAATTATCTCCAGCTACACACCTGTTTAAACACAGTCAATAAATGCTAAGGTGTGTCAGTAACTGTGCCTGATGGTTGAGGTGAGTTTCCAGCTGGGTGGCCAGCAGTCAGAAGGAATCTCACACTATGCCACTAGGGAACCTAGTGGGGTATATGAATGACAGGTAATTCCTAGGGGAGTTAGGAGTGCACAATTAGTGCCATGAGAGAGTTTCTTGGAAGGGCGAACAATATTAGAGAGGATATTAGGAGGCTGTTAGAGTAGGTCATTATAGGAAGAAAACCATTATGGACACTCAGGCTTCATTTTGAAATAATAACAATAATAAAATAGGCTTCAAATTGCAAGCCCAATGGACATATTTCTAGGGCTATGCCTAGTTTTGTTTTCCAGCCATTTGGTGTAAGGGGGATGGTCTACTGATAAAAGTTTGTTCTTAGTCTCATTTTACATGTATTTGTATTTATCCTATCCAAAGTTTAGAGCAAAAATCTGAAAACAAATATAAATGCCTTTATGGAGTTAATATGAAACCCCAAGATTGATAAGATGATTCATGGATGGGAGCGTGATCTTTTACCTCTGTATTTTCAGGTCACATACACCCTGAGTTGGTAGTGACTAGCAGTCATCACCATCTGATTGTTGTTTAGTGCCCTATGTGAAATGACTTAATTGGACTCAGGTCAGTTTCTAATAAGTGTCCACATCTCCAAAACTGCCATAACAAATAACACTAATTATACTAAAACTACCCTTTCACTAGACGAGGTGGTCGCTTTAAGGCAGAGATGAGACACATGTTAATGCTAAGGAAATTTGCGCAGTTACTCTCTCTGGTATACTTGCTCTATGGACAAACAATTGACTGTAACAATCTAGGGCTGCTAAATGAGCACCATACAAACAAGAGTAGGAGAATTTTTAGGCACCCTCCATAAACATTTACAATGGTTTAAAACAGGGAACCTTTCCCAACATTATCATGGGTAGTGTGGGTTGGAAATTCTGGCAGCTGAGGAAGAGACGTTGAATGGCAATGATGTTCTGGCAGTATTGGAGTAGTTCTCAAGCTGAAGGGTTAATAGTTTTTATCCAGGTTTTCAGGAAAATATAGATGGGATGTATCAGGTAGGTAGGTTTGTCACATGGTAATGGGGGAGTGTGGCAAAATACCTTGTTTACCTCAGTAGGCTCAGTCCTTTTTAGCCTTGGAGACTCAGGTTTGGGGCAAGGTGAATCCTTATAGGAGGCACAGGGTCCTGCTACTCCTCTCCTCAGTCAATCCCTTGTGCTTGTTTTCCTTCCCTTCTAGGGAGCGAGTGCAGCCTCTCGACTGGGAAGGTTTGATGTCTTGCTGCAAACAGCCTACTGGCAGCCTTCCTGCTCCTCTCACTCCCTCACTCTCCCCCTCCTTCCACCCAGGGGAGGGTTTAAAAAGGTCCCAAGTAGTTGGAGTCAGCTGAACCTAATTGGTTCCCTAGCAACCCCCTTTCCAGCTGAACCTTATTGCCCTGTGGTTGTCTCTCCTCAGTGGATAGGGAAGGGCCTTTTAATCCCCTGGGACTAATTACTACCCCCATTTTGTAGCTGTTTGTCCTGGGTTTACCACAGGGAGGCATTTTTGACAGTTGGAGGAATCAAGATAGGAGTGATTATGTCTCACTATTGCTCGATAAAAACGTATTTTCCTCTTCTTTTACACATCAACTGTCCTTCCAACTTCTGAAGTCATGTACTTCCTCCCTCTTTCCATCACAGTCTCCTTTGCCCATAGTGAATCCTGGTGCCTCCCCATATCTACAAGGAGAAACTTGTATCTCAGCTGTGATACTGCTCGGTTTCAGAAAGCAACTTCCTATTTAATTTTTGCATACAATAGCATACAGAGTCTTGGGTCTACCAAACTGTGATCTAGCACAAACTGGTAAGTGCTGGAATCGGGAGCCCTTCTGGCTGGGGACCAACTGGCTAAGCAGCTGTTCTGCAGAAAAGGACCTGGGGATTACAGTGGATGAGAAGCTGGATATGAGTCAGTAGTGTGCCCTTGTTGCCAAGAAGGCTAACGGCATATTGGGCTGTATTAGCGGGAGCATTGCCAGCAGATCGAGGGAAGTGATTATTCCCCTCTATTCGTCATTGGTGAGGCCACACCTGGAGTATTGCATCCAGTTTTTGTCCCCACCCTACAGAAGGACGTGGACAAATTGGAGAGAGTCCAGTGGAGGGCAACAAAAATGATTAGGGGGCCGGGGCACATGACTTAAGAGGAGAGGCTGAGGGAATGGGGTTATTTAGTCTGCAGAAGAGAAGAGTGAGGGGGGATTTGATAGCAGCCTTCAACTACCTGACCAGGGGTTCCAAAGAGGATGGAGCTTGGCTGTTCTCAGTGGTGGCAGATGACAGAACAAGAAGCAATGGTCTCAATTTGCAGTGGGGAAGGTCTAGATTGGATATTAGGAAACACTATTTCACTAGGAGGGTGGTGAAGCACTGGAATGGGTTACCTAGAGTGGTGGTGGAATCTCCATCCTTAGAGATTTTTAAGGCCTTGCTTGACAAAGCCTTGGCTGGGATGATTTAGTTGGTGTTCATCCTGCTTTGAGCAGGGGGTTGGACTAGATGATCTCCTGAAGTCTCTTCCAACCCTAATATTCTATGATTCTATTATTCTACTTCACTGCATGTCAAATCATGTAACTGTTCACTGGAGGACTTGGAAATTATACAGCTTCACTCCAAATTAATGTTCTATGTTGTTTAGTTCACTGGATGAATCTTGCATGATTTCAAGACTAATGGAACTCAGTTGATGAAAAGAAACATTCTACCATTATCAATTCATAGATACATAGATATTAAGGTCAGAGGAACCATTATGATCATTTAGTCTGACCTCCTGCACAATGCAGGCCACAGAATCTCATCCACGCACTCCTGCGATAAACCTCTCACCTATGTCTGAGCTATTGAAATCCTCAAATCATGGTTTAAAGACTTCAAGGTGCAGAGAATCCACCAGCAAGTGACCCGTGCCCCATGCTACAGAGGAAGGCGAAAAACCCCCAGGGCCTCTTCCAATCTGCCCTGGAGGAAAATTCCTTCCCAACCCCAAATATGGCGATCAACTGAACCCTGAGCATGTGGGCAAGATTTACCAGCCAGACACCCAGGAAAGAATTCTCTGTAGTAACTCAGATCCCACCCCATCTAACATCCCATCACAGGCCGTTGGACCTATTTACCATGAATATTTAAAGATCAATTAATTGCCAAATTCATGTTATCCCATCATAGCATCTCCTCCATAAACTTATCGAGTTTAATCTTGAAGCCAGATAGGTCTTCCTGGAGGGATGGATAGGCCTATTGATAATACATTACTAAAGTAAACTGTAAAATGCAGAAAATATGTGGATATTTTACACCTTTTCTAGGTCAGAATAATTTTAATAATTGGAAACTTTGTCATCCTTTAGTCCTATGGTATATCTTCCAGTGACAAACCCTGTTTGAATGTTACATAGTACGACTGGATTCTTAAGAGCCATAAACTTATAATAAACAGGGTTAAATACATTGGTCCTGATTAATTCCACTGCCATTCATCTTAAGTGTCATTGACACCTGTGCAAAGTGGGTGTCAAGTGCCTCCAAATCTCAATTCTCCACTCACAGGCATGGTAGCTTAATGTCCTCTGTGCACATGTGTAAATAACATAAGATGTCAAACAAAAATAAATCAGGCCCATAGTAAATGGGAGAAAGGATCTGACCCAGGTTTTCCCACCTCTCAGGAGACTGCTTTAATTAGTGAGCTTATGAGATATTGTGATATGGGGCCTCCCTCAGTCTCTCCTATTGAAGTTGTTTCAGTTTGGATAAATAAATAAAGAGTGACTGGAGCAGGAGAATGGGCCCCTGGGTCTCTCATGTCGGTTCCCTAACCACTGGACTACAGAGACATACATACTCTCACTCATCCAATGACGCCTTATGTATTTATACCCAGTGTACTTAAAGAGTCACAGGGCCAGAGAATGAGCAAGAGAGAAAATGACTCTGTAATTGGTGGTTAGGGCACCCACAGGGATGATCCAAGGCTCAGGCCTCCTGCTCCAGTCACTCCTTAATTATTTATCTAATTTGGAAGAACATCAGTAGGAGAGATTCAGGGAGCCCCACGTCAGAATATCCCATTGCTCCCTGGTCTGAGAGGTGGGAGGTCCTTGTTCAAGTCCTTTCCCCCTATGAAGCAGAGTGGAGGAATGGAACACAAGTCTCCCACATCTAAGGTGAGTGCTCAAACCACTGGGCTAAAAGTTATAAGGTGGACAGTGGTGCCACCACTTCCTCTTGTGGCAGCCAGATACTCAATGGGACCTGATCCGGAGTAGGCCCTGAGCATGACTACCAGATCAGGCTCCGCACACAAGTTAGGTGGCTGACTGCCTATGATCCCCATTTTTGAATCTCTCTGGAGCTTAGGCAAGAGATGGGCATCTGGAAGCCTAGAGTGAAGCAGCAGTGTGCATGCCCAGTGGCAGAAACTCAGGTGCCAAACGAGGGTTGGTTGGGAGTTTTGTGGAGTGCAGTGCAGCCTAAAACTGGGATTTAGGCTCCTCAACTAACACTTAGGTGGCTAAATTTGGAGTTTGGTCACCTCGTACCTTTTGCGAAACCTTGCCATAAAGACTAATTGTCTGAGACTACATATTTCAGTTTCCCTATTCTTCATTTGTTTTACAACATACTTTGCTACCAGCAAAGTATCCAAGCCCTAACATTACACAGTTATTAAATAAATAATGGAGCATTAGACAGTCTTTATACAGGGTTAAAGAAATTTTAAACACCCATTTCTGCCCATTGTTATGTAAATGCAGTTTCTACTGACTTTAATAAGAGATGCAGCTATACAGCTTAGGGCAGAATTAGGCCCTAAATATTTGTTTTAGTCCTGAATTTTTGCCCATAAATTTGCTTTGAAAATGTTTGAGAGAGGAAACCCATCTCTTCCCACCTGGTTTCATGAATAGAGAACAGAGGCAGGTGCGAGAGGAGTAATTAGCCCCTTTTTGTCACTTATGCATCTCCAAATGGGATTGTATTTGCCTCTTTCAAATAAAGAGACTTGCAGTAATTGAAAGGCCATTGTTTCTTTCTGATATAAAGATTACTAGACAGACTCAGTGGTACATTTTGACTGCTTGAAAAGCAGGCAAAAAATCAGTTTAATCACATAATTAAACTGGTTTGATGACTTGGTATTGATGGAGTGATGCAAAGTAGCCAGAGCAAACTAGTGATTTTAGCACATGATGTTATAAGCTGCTTTCATGTACAGTACACTTTGAATAGAATCCTCTTTCAACTGTCATCCAATGCCTTACCTGAAATATTGGCTATGATAAGGAAATACTGGCCTGCTTTTCCACATACTTTTCCTGTTCCAAATAGCATACAGCTGCATCTTGTGGTCAGGTTCCTTAGATTTCTGCTGGGAATCCTCTGAAAAGAAATTAGGTTTTGTCTTCTGGGGATAAAAGGGTTGATATATTTCCATTATATATATATATATATATATATATATATATATATATATATATATATATATATATATATATATATATTTGCCTAAATTACTGCACCATGGCAGCTGCTGTAACATGAATGTGCCTGCAGAATTGAAGCAAAAGTTTTTGTTTTCAACTGTGCCTGTAGCTCTTAACATGCATTGTACATTCACTGGTCCTTAGAAGTGTCAGGTAGCTATTTGCTAGTCTTGCTCTCTCCAAGCTCTTCATATTCAACACCAAATACATAGGTCAGTTTATGAGAGTGCAAACACGTTTCTTTATCAAGTTTTCATATTGCAGCAATTGATCAAGAAGGGAAAAAATACACTTGTTAAAAGAAACTGATCAGATACCAAAAAGAAGCATGAAAGCTTTGGATGATACAAGTAATCATAAATATTTACCAGTCACCTGCTCTTCATCACATTTCTGATGAGAAACTAAAGCAGGCCTGGGTTCTGATCTCTTCACAGCAGCTTTGCCCTGGTGTAATTCTGCTCACTTCAGTGAATTACTTCTGCTTTACATTCATGTAGTGAGGAGAGAATCAGGCCCTTAGGTCCTCAAGAAGAGCCCTAGATTTGGCTAAGGTTTTGCATAGTGAAGCAAATGGGGGTGTTAAGGGACAACAAACTCACTGTTTTTATGAGGGGATGATGGTGGCAAGAGGTGATTTGGGGTTTAGAGCACCTTAATAAAAAGGTTCGTTCTGCCCCATAGAAGGTAAAGTACCTCTGTTTATTGTGTTACATTTGGACACTGTTAGTCAAAAAAGGAAGTGAAGGCAGCATCTTAACTGGAGGGATGCAGGGGGAGCTAGACAATCAGGAATTCTACCTAAGAAGCTTGTCAAATTGTCTACAAATTATTCTACCCTCTTTCAATGGCTCTCCTAAATTATTTGAGAACAGAGATGACATTTAAAAGCAGAGGAGAAGGTGGGCAGGAAGATCAGAGCAGAAAAGATGTATTTTTTGTGCTGCAATATAACACCATCAGTTTTCTTAATTATTCCTGACATTTCACCTGTTATTCTGAGAGCTCCCTCAGAGCATATATGGAAAAAAAGTAAGTTGCTTTTTCAGAACAAAATGTGGAATAGGCGTTCTTTATTGTTGGCTTTTATAGCTGGAGCCTGCCCTTTGATATGCAAGGCTACAGTGCCACCAATCATGTAAAATTAGCTATTGCACTTGCAGATGCATACACAATAGTGGGATTGTGTAAACTGTGCTCTGTGTATCAGAGAGCAGGATTGAACCCTTAGTCTAATAAGATAATTCTATGTCCATATTAGAGGAGGAATGTTGGAAACCAAAGTATTGACCCTTTAAACACTGAGAAAGCACCTTAATTCGAGCTTTATCGCCAAAATATATAATGTGTGTTTGTATGTCTCTCTCCTCCCTCTCTCTCTCTGTTCTTTTAATGTAATACATTCCTTTAATTAACAGAGCAAGACCAAGATTGTTGGAGAGCATTATGCCTTTATATTTAACTTTTAAAATTCAATGGAAACTGCATTCATTAATGTCTACAGACACTCTGGGGTGCTGCTGTGAGACAAAGTAAGAACAAACATTAAGAAACTTTTCAGCTGAACCAGTGAGAAGGCAAAATGCAAGGTTATGCAAAGGTACCTACAGTTTTCACAGGAAGATAATATAAAAAACCACCAGTGGTATAAAATATTATCTTCTTAATAAGGATGCCTTCACTCCACTGCTTTTTGTATTTCTATACTTCAGTGACTCATGAATTATATGCAAGAAATAAATTGCTAGCCAAGAAAATTACACTAAATGGGATAATCACTTTTTCCTAACAAAAAAATCAGTCTGCTGTCTAATAAAGAGTAAACAATTAAAAAAAATATAGTCAGGAACTAACAAACTCACAAAAACCATAACAGCTAATTTCACAATGTACAACACATGCCACAGATTGCCTACATCAAAAGCCATAATGCATTTTTACACTGATTTTTGTTATTTAGGCCATATTGCTCCCTTCATCACATGGGGAAGGGAAGGACTGTAAAAGGTAGTGCATCCAGATTAGGGGGCATACTCCCCGCCTCCACGCAAATCTGAACCCACGGGAAGGTTGGTAGCTCTTGCCTGAATCATTCTCCTGTCCCATAAGACCAAAGGAGATATGGTAAGGAATTTCCATGAGTGCAAATTCACAGAGGCCAAGATCATCTCCTCCACTGGTAAAACACAAGGTAGAAGACTCTGTGGAAGAAAATCTCTATGTGGAGCCTCTCATAGAAATTTCTCCTGTCATCCCATTGTGTATGGGAAGAAGGCCTCTTCACTAGTTTTCTACCCTCTCATGCATTCCTCCACACTCCTAGGGACTCCCTCTACCACAGCAGTCTGAGACATATGTGTGGGGAGGAGAGTAGGACTCTGTGGAAAAAGATAATACAGCCTTTGGTTATCAGTTCCATGTAACCTCTGCAAAACTTCCCACCACAGTCAACCCACTTCTGCACCCTCCCTCTTATTGCACCCCGACACCCACAGAGCTTGAGGGTCAGGAACAGTGGTGCTGTGTAGGTGGCAGAGCATACATTCTATCCAGGATGGGGAGAGTCATACATGGATCTAAGGGCCACAGTCTGCGCCACAGGGGGTATGTCTACACAGCCTGCAGAAGCATGTGTCCCAGCCCAGATCAATAGATTGGGCTAGCCGGACTCGTGTTAGTGCCTAAAAATATCTGTGTAGACAGTGCTTTGAAGTTTCAGGTTGGACTGGAGCCCCACCCTTAGGCTGCAGAGCCTGAGCTCTAGCCCAAGCCGCAACTTCAAAGTGAACAGGAGTACTTGTGGCACCTTAGAGACTAACAAATTTATTTGAGCATAAGCTTTTGTGGGTTACAGCCCACTTCATCGTATGCATAGAATGGAACATATAGTAAGAAGATAGATAGATAGATAGATAGATAGATAGATACTGATAAGTTGGAAGTTGCCACACAAACTGTGAGAGGCTAATTTGTTAAGGAGCTATTGTCAGCAGGAGAAAAAAACTTTTTAGTGATAATCAAGATGGCCCATTTAGACAGTTGACAAGAAGGTGTGAGGCTATTTAACATGTGGAAATAGATTCAAATATGTGTAACGACCCAGCCACTCCTAGTCTCTATTCAAACCCAAGTTAATGGTATTTAGTTTGCATATTAATTCAAGCTCAGCAGTTTCTTGTTGGAGTCTGTTTTTGAAGCTTTTCTGTTGCAAAATTGCCACCCTTAAACCTTTTACTGAGTGGCCAGAGAGGCTGAAGTGTTCTCCTACCGGTTTTTGAATGTTATGATTCCTGATATCAGATTTGTGTCCACTTATTCTTTTGCATAGAGACTGTCCGATTTGGCCAATGTACATGGCAGAGGGGCATTGCTGGCACATGATGGCATATATCACATTGGTAGATGCGCAGGTGAATGAGCCCCTGATGGCGTGGCTAATGTGATCAGGTCCTATGATGGTGTCACTTGAATAAATATGTGGACAGAGTTGGGAATCAAATATATGTATATCTATACATATCTTCTTACTGTATGTTCCATTCTATGTATCCGATGAAGTGGGCTGTAGCCCATGAATGCTTATGCTCTAATAAATTTGTTAGTCTCTAAGGTGCCACAAGTACTCCTGTTCTTTTTGCGGATACAGACTAACACGGCTGCTACTCTGAAACTTCAAAGTGCTGTCTACACAGCTATGTTTAGAGTGCTAGTGTGAGCCCTGCTAATCCAAGTCTGTTGACCTGAGCTGGGAGGCTGCCTGCTGCAGGCTGTGTAGACATACCCAGTGAGTTCTCTCTCCATGGAAGGAACAGGGCCTTTATTTTTGCCTTTTCCTCCCCTTTTCCCAAAATTAATATTTACAAAACACACCCCTGTAGTTCACATTTGAAATATTGCTTTGAAGATGAAAAGTTCTGTGAAGTGCTTAATGTTATTTTAGTATCATTTGATATTTTTTAAAAAATATAAGCAAAATGCAAAAGAATTATGAAATAAGATAATATTGCTGACAAAACTCTTGATTGACCTGTGGATCAATTGAATAGTTGGGAGTAGAGAACCGTGTCATTATTCCTGCACGCTGGTCATTTTATTATTAAGCCTTTATGTTTAAAGGCTAATGTACATTTTTATCATTTTCTTTCCTCTAATGTTCTCATGGGCCCCAGAGGTAAGCACCGATATAAATTTCCAAATATTGAAACAGTGTGTTGGTGTAGGAATCTAGGTTGTTACATCTACTATATTGAAAAATTTAATACAATGAGTTTGATTTACCCAACCATCCACAATGGTTCCTCTAATCTAAGGCCTATTTAAAGACATGTTGGGATGTTATTACCACTGTATAATGAATTAGAGAGACATTTACAGGCATATTGTGACCAGTTCTGTTGTCCACACTTTATGAAGGATGTTGACCAATTGGATAAGGTTCAGAAAAGAGATAAAAGAGCGATCTGAGGTCTTGAAAACCTGCCTTACACAGAGAGACTGGAGAAACTCAATCTACATACATATCTGGCCTGCATATTAATAGTCATATGAAATATTAGATAACCAATTTTTAAAACTACACTGCATATAAAAGAGGCAAAATTAAATTTTCTAAAATAAATGTCTTCTATGGTCTTGTTTGCTGCTTTTCCGTCCAGAACAAATATGATAAATAAAATAGAATATAAAACAACCCTCTTCTAAATTGGAGTATGTAACCAAAAGTGCTGACAGATACTGATCTCTGGGCCAAATTTTGTGCAACTCATGCCTGGGAGGACTTATACATGATGGTGAACACCACTAAAGTCAATGGAGACTTTTGTTATCACTGCTACCCAAAACAGATAATGGTAGCAAAATCAGATGCAGGGCTGATACAAATGGCACTGTTGCATTGCGATATGCATGAAGAGAAGAAGTTTTGTCTGATGGTTAGAGCAGAGGACATAGACATGACAGCAAATGTCATGAAATTATTCTGATTGTTTACCTTAGAAAGGAGATAAATAAAAGGGGATATGATAAAAGTTTATAAAATAATAAATGGTATAGATGAGGGAGATAGGGAGCATCTGTTCTCTCAGGCTCAGAAGACAAGAACATGGGAACATAGAAAGATGTCAAAGTCAACCTGATTGAAGGAAATATTTTTCCCATGATGTGTGATTAAACTGTGGAACTCTCTGCCAGAGGATGATGTTGAAGCCAAGACCTTAGCAAGATTCAAAAAGGGACTGGGTATTTATATAGATAACAAGAATATCCACAGTTATAACAGTTAACATTTACATAAATCATACTTCAGAGCTTAAATCAATCTCTGACAATTAGGGATTTAGATGATACCTTTGTGGGGGGCAAATTATCCATTATCTGCCTACTATGGCATTGCTACATCTTACCCCTGAAGTATCTGGTGCTGGACACTGTCAGAGATGGGATACTGGACTAGGTGGGCTATGGGTCCTATCCAGTCTGGAAATTCCTAAGTGTCTGTGTGTGTCCCATTCACAGCTCTTCCACTGACATATTTTGAGAACCTGGCCAAGTCACAAACTCTTTGTGCCTCACCTTTGACCACATGTAAAGTGTTAGAAAGATACCTTCTCACTTCAGCAAATGTGAAGCTTAACCCATGATTGAAAAATACTTTGAAACCCTTAATGGGAAATTTTATTATTTAGAATCATCCTTAAAACACAATAAAGTAAACATAAATTTGGTTTGAGCAAACACACTTTTTGCAGAGTCATGACTCTGTACTAAATGACAGAGCGGTAACTGTTGTGTGGCTCTAAAGTAATCAGTTCCCTGGGATTTTTACTGCAGATTTGTTTTTAATGAGATTTGTGCAATCTTGACAAACATTTGAAAAAAAATGTCTAGCCATTGGTTTTGTTATTTTCCAATGCAATTAGATCTCTAAGGCTACCAGAATGGTAGGCCCATACACAGTGATCCCCAACCTGAGAAGTATAAGGCCAGTAACTGCTACAGGTAAAAAGTATCAGCTACCATAGTGTCAGACAGGCTGAGGATGCCCTTGGTCTGTGAATTCACCTAGAATAAAGAGGAAAATAACCTGCACTACATTTCTGTGTCTGTTTCAAATAAACTGGCTATGGCCCATTCCTCACTGGAATTGAGCCATTTCGTGCTGGGATCTGGTGCCTTTTTAATAAACCAGCTTTTGAGTAAGTTTGATACAGAGGGCTTCAGTCTTACTTTAGATCTACGGGTATTCAGTGCTACTTATCTCGTAAAAAGCACCTAAAGCTCTCGTACATAACACGTCTAGGCTCACATGTCAGAGGGCAGACTCATATCCAAAATTGCCTGTTGCCAGCAAAGTTAAACAAGCTGTAATAAATGAGAATGAAGAATAAGGAACCCTTATATCACAGAATGTACATGTATGCTTTGTATACTGTGAAAAGTGAGTGGCTACCACAGTTTTCCCTTTGTGTCCTTCAAAAGAAAATATCTCCATATCAATATTTTTAAAGAAAAAAATGGCACAGAAGATTAGTGTTCTACATTTAATGCTTGTATTTATATTTTTATTAATTTTTAAATGATTGGATTCCTATTCCTTTTTTGGCAGTAAAGCCTTATAATTTGAGGGTTTTTCACCTCAGGCAAAGTACTTCTGTTTGATTTATCTTCTGCACTCGTCTTGCTTTTAACAATATGAACTTTTTTTTGCAGAGAAGTGCAAAGCTGTGTTTGACCCCACAGGGAAAAAGTTTTCTTTTTATGAAATGTGTACAAAGTCCTTAATAAGTTATGTCCCTCAGAGTTTTACTGTATATTATATCTTCAGTGACTATAGTTAAATTTCTAAGTCCCCAGATGCCAACATTTTAATAAAAACAAGACATTTTCAACAAAATGTCAGTAGCAAAGTGATCAAAGTGCTATGGGAGCAGTTTGGCAACAGTTTGAGCTTTGAATTTCCTAGTCACTTTCCAAAACATTCACTTAAAAAGCATTTATTGAAGCTGAACTGCCTTTATCAGCCTGATCAGAGCTCCATAAAGAGCATGCATGATTCAACTGCCTTTCCGAGCATTAAAAAAATATAACTTTGATAAATGCTTCACAAGTGCAGCACAATAGTTTTCATGCTCACGTTTGTTAAGATTTACTGCAGCCATTAAAGAACAGAAGGGCTTTTTGGTGGCAATCCTCAGACATACCAAATATCCCAAAGCACAACCTTCTACAAATCAGAGATTAAGGTACTGACAAAAATTTCCACTTGATTGCAGTTTTTCCTCTTAAACCTTATATCAGGAGTGACTATCTTTTAGATCAATTCTCTTAGGGAGGTGAATAGCTAGGGTATTTTTCCTCTTGGAGAAAAATATCAACTGAAAGATAAAAAGTGACATTTTATGTGCCTTGTCCAGGAGCCAGTCGATTTATTTAAAAAACAAAACAAAACTCTTTGTGAGCCTGACCTACACACGATGTTTGTGGCATGTCTCTTGTCAAGTATTGATTACTTAAGACTTTACTGTTTGTCTTCTGCAATGTAGCTAATAATCTCTTTTTATTTAGTTTTGTGGCTTTGAATTCTTATCATGGCCTGGCTGATTTCTCTGGGGCCTATTAGATCTTGCTTTTGCTGTGTAAACAGGCTATGGAAATTAAGCCTGCTGAAGCACTTTTCCAGGGCAAACAGCCTTTGTTTTCCACCAGTTCATGTGTCAAATGGTTTGCATGCAGATAGCGTACATTTGGAAGCAGCAGATGCCATCAATCTTCATGACTTTCCGAAACATGCCATTTCACCCCACCTGTTTCAATGGGAGAATGTTCGGGATGGTTGAGCAATCAAGCCATTCCCCTTGACTGACATAAAACCTTCTCATCCAGCTCACCTCAGCACTCTGGGGTCACTGTGGGGTACATAGTGAGAATGGGGCTTTCAATAGGAAATACCTGCTTCCTTTAGTGTGTTTTCTGGCTCATCCCAGCATCTATTCACTAAACATCTTCGTAAAAATACAGTGCTTTTTACTACTTTCCATACCAGGATAAAAAGGTTGATTATACTGTATTTTATTTACTTAGTTTACGAAGGTGATTTCTGAACATATGTGAAATGTTAACATGACCATTAGTCCTTCTCCTGCCTGAGGTCATTGACTAATCTCCTATGGAACTAAGAAGAGCTAGTCAAATGGGAAAAAAAAACCCCACATTTATGAGGCTAATTATACATAACTCACCAGCACTATAGAATGACCTGCATAAGAAGAATTAAATTTCTGCCTTTTTCAGTAAGAATAATAATACCTGCTGTATGCTGGAATAATTAGTAGGTTCAGCTTTATGGTAGCTTTCCACCCCCCTCCACCCCGCGCCCCAGCAATATGCCCTATACCGATTCATTTTACATAGGTTGTATTATATTTCAAGACTAATGAATTGAACAATAGTGTTCAAGGGCCCCATTCAACATTAATTATACATTGGATCTGCCCAGTTTGCAGGGCTATTCTCTTAACCCCAAACAATTTCAGTTAAGTCATGGAATCTACAGGTGCCTCACAGATAATGTCTTTGATCAAGGTGAATGATGGGGAGCATCTACCAGACATTTAGCTCTACAAACCATTAGCTATCATAAACATTTGCACTATGGAAGTATCTAAAGGCCCCAACTGAGTCTGAGGTCACATTTGGCTAGACACTGTATAGACACATAATGAGAAAAAAACCCTGTGCCTAAAGGCTAACAATCTAAACAGGCGAGTCAGACCACTAGAACTAGCGGTTCCTTCCCCAGGCTACTTCCCTCTCCTGCCCTTCAGCTTGTGGGGCTTCCTGTCCTCCCTCTGCACAAACCAGGGATCCCTTTACTAGGGTCTTGGTCTTCTTAGCCCACCGCAGCACTTCTCCAAACTCTCCTCTGCTTCCCTCCAAACTGCTCTCTGCTCCAACACCAATCCACTCTGTTTCAACTCCTCCTCTTGTCTGATTGAAGCGGGGGGGGAGGAGGGTTATCATGTGACTGGCTTCAGATGCTTTAATTGGCTTCAGGTGCTTTAATTAATTTATAGCAAACTTTCTTCTCTCTACAGGGAATAAGGCTCCCTTTCTAATGCTCTCCTGCTGTCCTCTGGCCATGCTGTATCACAATACACATAGATACACATATATATGCTTTTCTTATTACTTATTGTGTGTGTATATATCTATGAGGTATATATATATATATATCATAGGTAAGCAAAGATGGCTTTTTTTAAGCATAACTTTTTCCTACCTTCTAGTCCCTATAGCCTGTTTCTTGATGTCTGACACCTGACTATTGCTTCCTTGATGCTTAACTTGTAACTCTTTCTGTTTTTTACTTAACTCCTAAAGCTTGGGGTTTCATTTCCTGATACTTGAATAGTGGATGAAGAGTGTAGTTTTTTTTCCTGGCAGGGAAGGGTGAAAGTGAAAAGATTTGAGCTTCCTTTGGTTAGCAAGAAAAAGCAACAAATTAAAATGATAGCTGATACCCAGTTTGTGGAACATAGATACCTGATCAGGATATTATAAATGTATGTTCTGCAGTATTATTACAGATTGCTTATTTGGTGCATTAACTAGTGTACCTGGTACTTTACAAACATAAAGTTAAATAGGATCCCAAACCCAGGAAGATGGCTTTAGACAGACACAATCCAAACAGCATCAGAATTAGAGTGGGAGGAGATCAAAAATGGAAAACTGAGTAAAAGAAGTACTTTCTATTGATACTTATTAAAGATACTGTAACATAGAGAAGCCTGAACCGAAATCAGGGGCCTCGTTATGCTAGGCGCTGTACATGCACATAGTAAGTGACAAGCAATGCCCTAAAATCCTTACAATCTAAATAAACAATTGAGATAAAAGGCCAGGAAAAGAGAGTATCATTTCAAAGGTGGGATAATGAGGAACAGAGTGAGAAAATGATTTGCCGAAAGTCACAAAAGGAGTCTGTCACAGCTGAGACCTGAACAGAGATCTCCTAAGCCAGAGTATAGTACTTTAACCAGGAGATCACTATTCTTACTGTTTTTTAAAGAAAGATATATATGAGAAGAGGGAGTTTGTTAAATGGGTGGGAAGAGAAATGTTGCTTCACGCTAAGGGCAGTAGTATAAAAAGAATCAAAGTGAGATTGGGTGAAGGGAATGCAGAAAACATTAAAGACAGATGACTGAAAAGAGATTAAGGCCTGGTTATAGGAAGAAATTAGACGAGAGATGTAGGCTGAGGCAATATTGTGGAGACTTTTAAAGAGGAGAATGGTGAACATGATTTTGGCAAGGAAAGTAGTGAAGGGCCTGGAAGAGGGGTAGTGGCAGGTTTGGATTTTCAGGAAATGAGGATGATTTTAGCTGGCACACTTTGAGTAGAGTAGAAAAAGGAAAGGTGGGAATGCTGGAGAAGAGGAGGTTAAAATAATGAAGGCGAGATTATAACTAAGGCATAGACTAGGATTTGAGTGAGTAGTGTCATAAAGGGAGGGAGAGATTTTTAGACTTAGTGTGGAAGAAAAAATTATACAACTTTGCAAGACCTAACTTGGAGTATTATATGCCTTGAAATCCTATTATCAGAGCTCAAATACACATGAGATGATTTCAGAGTGTTTGTCTTGAAACGAAAGGCTTCCATCCATAGTAGTGTTGTCAATCAGCCTTTGTCAGTCCACCTGTGTATATCAGTCTGCATTCAACAGATGCACAATTCAAATTTTGAAGGGATACTGTCAGATTAAATAACTTTCTCTCTGTGTGTCTTCCTATACTACACATAGTTCTAATAAAAACTGAAGTAAATTTAGAGTCAAATTTACTTTAACTATTTATGATATTTGGATACTTGGACAATAACCAAAGACTAGTCAGTTCCATAGAATCATAGAATATTAGGGTTGGAAGAGACCTCAGGAGGTCATCTAGTTCAATCCCCTGCTCAAGCAGGACCAACACTAACTAAATCATCCCAGCCAAGGCTTTGTCAAGCTGGGCCTTAAAAACCTCTAAGGATGAAGATTCTAACACCTCCCTAGGTAACCCGTTCCAGTGATTCACCACCTTCCAAGTGAAATAGTGTTTCCTAATATCCAACATAGACCTCCCTCACTGCAACTTGAGACCACTGCTTCTTGTTCTGTCATTTGCCACCACTGAGAACAGCTGAGCTCCATCCTCTTTGGAACTCCCCTTCAGGTAGTTGAAGACTGCTATCAAATCCCCCCTCACTCTTCTCTTCTGCAGACTAAAAATAAGCCCTGTTCCCTCAGCCTGTCCTCGTAAATCATGTGCCCCAGCCCCTAATCATTTTTGTTGCCCTCCACTGGAGTCTCTCCAATTTGTCCACATCCGTTCTGTAGTGGGGAGACCAAAACTGGACGCAATACTCCAGGTGTGGCCTCACCAGTGCCAAATAGAGGGGAATAATCACTTCCCTCGATCTGCTGGCTATGCTCCTACTAATATAGCCCAATATGCCATTAGCCTTCTTGTCAACAAGGGCACACTGCTGACTCATATCCAGCTTCTCGTCCACTGTAATCCCCAGGTCCGTTTCTGCCGAACTGCTGCTTAGCCAGTCGGTCCCCAGGCTGTAGTCGTGCATGGGATTCTTCCTTCCTGAGTGCAGAACTCTGCATTTGTCCTTGTTGAACCTCATCTATTTCTTTTGGCCCAATCCTCCAATTTGTCTAGGTCACTCTGGAACCTATCCCTACCCTACATCGTATCTACCTCTCCCCCCAGCTTAATGTCATCTGTGAACTTGCTGAGGGTGCAATTAATCCCATCATCCAGATCATTAATAAAGATGTTGAACAAAACCAGCCCCAGGACCGACCCTTGGGGCACTCCGCTTGATACTGGCTGCCAACTAGACATCGAGCCATTGATCACTACCCACTGAGCCTGTCAATCTAGCCAACTTTCTATCCACCTTATAGTCCATTCATCCAATCCATATTTTTTTTTTAACTTTCTGGCAAGAATACTGTGAGAGACCGTATCAAAAGCTTTGCTAAAATCAAGAAATATCACATCCACCACTTTCCCCATATCCACAGAGCCAGTTATCTCATCATAGAAGGCAATCAGGTTGGTCAGGCATGACTTTCCCTTGGTGAATCCATACTGACTGTTCCTGATCACCTTCCTCTCCTCCAAGTGCTTCAAAATGGTTTCCTTTACAACTTGTTCCATGATTTTGCCAGGTTTCAGAGTAACAGCCGTGTTAGTCTGTATTTGCAAAAAGAAAAGGAGTACTTGTGGCACCTTAGAGACTAACCAATTTATTTGAGCATGAGCTTTCGTGAGCTACAGCTCACTTCATCAGATCAGATGAAGTGAGCTGTAGCTCACGAAAGCTCATGCTCAAATAAATTGGTTAGTCTCTAAGGTGCCCCAAGTACTCCTTTTCTTTTTATGATTTTGTCAGGGACTGAAGTGAGGCTGACTGGTCTGTAGTTGCCTGGGTTCTCTTTTTTCCCTTTTTAAAATATGGGCACTATATTTGCCTTTTTCCAGTAGTTCGGGAGCTCCCCCATTATCGCCACAGTAATGGCCAATGGCTCTGCAATCACATCAGCCAACGCCCTCACCACCCTCAGATGCATTGCATCCAGCCCCATGGACTTGTGCATGTCCAGCTTTTCTAAATAGTCCTTAACCTGTTCTTTCACCTCTAAAAGCTGCTCACCTCCTCCCTATGCTGTGTTGCCCAGTGCAGCAGTCTGGGAGCTGCCCTTGTATATGAAAACCGAGGCAAAGAAAGCATTGAGTACTTCAGCTTTTTCCACATCATCTGTCACTATGTTGCCTCCCCCATTCAGTAAGGGTCCCACACTTTCCCTGACCACCTTCTTGTTGCTAACATATCTGCAGAAACCCTTCTTGTTACCCTTTACATCCCTTGCTAGCTGCAACTCCAATTGTGCCTTGGCCTTCCTGATTACACCCCTGCATGCTCTAGCAAAATTTTTATATTCCTCCTTAGTCATCTGTCCAAATTTCCACTTCTTGTAAGCTTCCATTTTGAGTTTAAGCTCACCGAAGATTTCACAGTTAAGCCAAGCTGGTCGCCTGCCATATTTCCTATTCTTTCTGCACTTTGGGATGGTTTGTTTCTACGCCCTCAATAAGGCTTCTTTAAAATACAGCCAGCTCTCCTGGACTCCTTGCCCCCTCATATTAGCCTCCCAGGGGATCCTGCCCATCAGTTCCCTAAGAGAGACTAAGTCTGCTTTTCTGAAGTCCAGGGTCTGTATTTTGCTATTCTCCTTTCTTCCTTTTTTCAGGATCCTGAACTCAACCATCTCATGGTCCCTGCTGCCCAGGTTGCCACCCACTTCTACTTCTCTAGCAATTCTTCCCTGTTTGTAAGCAGAAGATCAAGAGGAGCACGGCCCCTAGTCGGTTCCTCCAGCACTTGTACCAGGAAGTTCTCGCCAGCGCTCTCCAAAAACTTCCTGGATTGTCTATGCACTGCTGTATTGCTCTCCCAACAGATATCAGGGTGATTGAAGTCCCCCATTAGAACCAGGCCCTGTGATCTGGAGACTTCAGTTGGTTGTCTGAAGAAATCCTCATCTACCTCATCCTTCTGATCCAGTGGTCTATAGCACACTCCCATCACGACATCACTCTTGTTGCTCTCACCTCTAAACTTAACTCAAAGGCTCTCAACAGGCTTTTCTCCAGTTTCAAACTGGAGCTCTGAGCAATCATACCACTCTCTTACAAACAATGCAACTCCTTCACCTTTCCTCCCGTACCTGTCCTTCCTGAATAGTTTGGACCCGTCCATGACAGTGCTCCAGTCATGTGAACTACCCCACCAAGTTTCTGCTATTCCAATCACATCGTAGTTCCTTGATTGTGCCAGGACTTCCAATTGTTCCTGCTTGTTTCCCAGGCTTCTTGCGTTAGTGTACATGCACCAAAGAAAACTAGCTAATTGCCCTACTTTCTCAGTATGAATCAGGAGGCTTCCTGTCTTGTACCTTCCCCCTTGTGTTTCCTCCCGGTATCCCACTCCCCCACTTACCTGGGGACTTAGGTCACCATTCCCCAGCAAACCTAGTTTAAAGCCCTCCTCACTAGGTTAGCAGCCTGCCTGCGAAGATGCTCTTCTCTCTCGTTGTTAGGTGGATCCCATCTTTTCCTAGCAATCCTTCTTCCCAGAATAACATCCCATGGTTGAAAAATCCAAAGCCCTCTCTCCGACACCACCTGCGTAACCACGCATTCACCTTCACAATTCGACGCTCTCTACCTTCAACAGGGAGGATGGACGAGAACACGACTTGTGCCTCAAACTCCTTTATCCTTCTTCCCAGAGCCACGTAGTCTGCAGTGATCTGCTCAAGGTCATTCTTGGCAGTATCATTGGTGCCCACGTGGAGAAGTAGGAAGGGGTAGCAGTCCGAGGTCTTGATCAGTCTCGGCAAACACTCCGTCACATCCTGGATTCTATCTCCAGACAAGCAGCACACTTCTTAAGTCTCCTGGTCTGGTTGACTCTGTCCCCCTCAGGAGGGAGTCCCTGACCACCAGCACCCATCTCCTCCTCTTGGAAGTGGTGGTCATGGAACCCCCATCCCTAGAACAATGCATCCCATGCCTTCCGGCTGATGGGGTTTCCTTCTGATACCTTCCCTAAGAGGGCTCTTCTAAATCCTTCTGTGCAGTAGTACCTGTGGAGAGATCCTCAAAATGGTTTCACACCTCTATCTGCATTGTGGGTACATAGGTTCTCCTCTTTCTTCTTCTGGAGGTCACATGCTGCCAGTACTCTTCCCTGTTCTGCACTGCACTCTCTGATTCTTCAGCATGTTTTGCTTCCAGAACCAAACACTGACTTCTATCCAGAAAATCTTCATTTTCTCTGATGCAACGCAGGGTTGATACCTGGTTCTCTAGTCCTCTAACCTTCTCTTCCAATATGCAGACCAGCTTGCACTTCGTTCAGAAGAAGTCGCTTCTGTCCTCTGGGAGAAAGACAAACATGGCACATTCTGAGCAGGTCACAACAGCTGATCGCTCACTATCCATGTCTTCCTTCTAAGAGGCTCCTCAGGTGTTGTATGTACTGTTCACAGGAGCCTGAAAGGCAGAAACACTCTGGGCGAACTCCCTGCAGGCGAACTCCCAGGCAAACTCCTTCTGTTTGCCTCTCTTCTGTTCGCTGCCGTGTCCTGTCCATTTTAGTTTCCAGCCAGTTTTCGGTCAATTTCATGCCGGTTCTCATGTACTAGCACAATAGTGCAAATCCCTGGTTTTAAAATAAATGTTTACTTTTAGAAATGTTTTATTAGAATTTAAAATCATGAAAACATTTCTACTGGTCTTAGATTTTGTTAAAACAAGTGAATTTTAGAACAATATTGACTGGACATGTAATGGGCTTTATAAATTTTACAAGTGTCCCTTTTTACATTTGTCTTGTTTGAACCACCTTTGTATTTTACAGGTGGAAAATTATTATTTAGTATTTGTATTCAGATAGCACCAAAGGGCCCCAATCATAGATAAATGTCCCATGTGTTAGACCCGGTACAAACACAACAAATAGACAGTCCCTGCCTTGAAGACCTTGCAGTCCAAGTATAAGATAAGATACAACCTGTGAATACAATAGATAGATGGCAATAGTGCAAGGAAATATGAGACAATACTGGTCAGCATGAAAAGCAGTGGTCACAGAACACCCACAGCCTAACCATTCTCAAGTTTTCTCTAGGCATCACAACAGAGAAGAGTTTTAAGGAGGGGTGGGAAAGAAGACAATGAGGTGGCTTTGTGATTGTTTATAGGGAGCTCTTCCATATTTAAAGGGTGGTGCGGGAGAAAGCATGAAGGTGTTTGTTTGTAAATTTAACAAAGGGATGACAAAGGTGGGCATCATAGGCAGGATGGAGGTAGGAGCTGGCATCTCAGTAGTGTTTCAGAGATGATAGGTAGGGTGTGGCTAGGTCATGAAGGGCCTTAAAAGTGAAGACTCAGGGAAGGTCTACACTACAAATTTGCATTGGTGCAGCTATACTGCTGTAGTGCTTCTGGTGAAGATGCTCTTAGCTGATTGTGGAGAGCTCTCCTGTCTTGGCTTAATAACTCCACCTCAGTGAGATGCGGTAGCTATGTCAGTGTAAGAAACAATCCCGCCAGCCTAGTGTTGTCTCCACAGGGGGTTATGGTCGGTATAACTGGTTACTCAGTGGTGGGGGAATTTCACACCCCTGACAATGTAGTGATATCAAAGTAAGGGTGTAGTGCAGATCTGGCCTCATAATTTGTGTTTGATGTGGAGAATGAAGGGTATCCACTAGACAGATGCAGAAAGAGAAATGACATGGTCGAAAATGCATCCTTATTCCACTGGTATAGTCCTCAGGGATTTATATTCCACAGTGGTGAAAGGGTATGCCAAGGAAAATAAAGAATAAGAGATCTGCAGCTAAGTGAGAGAGAAATTTTTGTTTACTGAATCAAGATTAGGCTCTGTGGGTGCTGAATTGAAATCAAATTTCTGTTAAATAGGGCCCCAAGAAATCAAATGTAACCAGCAGTTTATGACCAGTGTCCTAACAGCTTGAGGCAAAGCCAAGGGCCGTTAAAACTCCAACAAATTAGTTGTTAACTGTGCTAATGACTGATTTTGTTGGGATTATTGCTATTATAAACAGTAATCAATCCAGGTTTACTACTGCGCCTCAAAAAAAGCTTTCAACAGAAACATTGTATGTCTGCGACTCTGCACTTCAGTTAATACAATAACCTGAATATTACACAATGCTCAATTCCACCTTCACTTCCCAACAAAATACATGTATACAAATGACATACACAAACAATTGTAATTACTTCACAATACAATATAATTACGTGAGTTAACAAATCCATAAGCGGAGATAGCCAACAAGCTGTCATGATTTACAATAAAAAGTTACAAATTAAAGGGGGCAATTTATGGGTTCAGTCTGCATGCTTTATGCCCCTCTAGCACAGCTGTAAACCTGGTGTGACTGTCTGGCTAAACTGGATTGACGCTGCTTTGTAACAGGTAACTCTGAATCCATCCCACTTTGTGCTGATGCTGTCCAGAAAACCTTATTACATGAGTAGTCCTTATTTACATATATGTCCATTATGCATTGTACACACCACCTAACCTCAGAAATAGAATTCCTTGCAGAGTTCCCTGGCAAGCAAGGGAAATGCACTAGCTTGCTACATCCCAACAGAGGGAGTAGCAAACTGTCACTGCTGTGGTTGGGTCTGCTGCAAGGATGGATGGGAAAAGGGACATGGCCTTAACTCCTGCCCATCTCCACTGGTATAATGTGCAATCTGGCCCTTAAATAAAGGTAACCCCTCTGATTATTGGTTTGCAGCATTCACATCCAGGTGTATGACACATGTGTTGTTGTTTTTTCTGCGCCGAGGTTTATGATGCAATAATGCCAATATCAAGGATTTTTAAAATATTATATAGGGTGGGTCAGATTCTGGTACCAGCTGGTATCAATTGAGTTACTCTGGATTTACACTGAGACCACAATCTAGGTTTGCACTGATTTTCATATTTAGCTGATCACATCTGCCTTCTAGATTAATTGTAAAGTCACTGATATGGATTAAATATAGAAATGTTAATAATAAATGGAAAACAATAGCAATTATTGTAGAGATGCATGTGATGTCTTGTTCTAATTGGGTTTTTTAATTAATCCACATTAAAGCAAAATGATCAGCCTGGCACTTGGAATCTCTTCACAATTAAAATATGTTGTGAATTAAAGGGAACACAAGCTGTTGCAAATCAATATTAATCTTGGTAAATACAAATTGATAATTTGTGTCAAACAAAACAAAAACAAAAACCTAAGTGAGCCACAATAACAAAGCAACAAAACCTTATATATATGTATAAGAGAGGTTATATAATTTAGTGGCAGATTGTGTTTTTGTTTTTGTTTTAAGATGGAAAAATGTGAATTATGCCATGACTCACAAACTGTGGAGGTTTTACATCCCTGGATTATGGAATGAACACTGCTGACGTGTTAAATAATTTAGAACAAAGTAATGAGCATGGAACTAGCAAGACTTGTACCAGGCATCACTCTGACTTTTTTGCTTGTATGTTGCATCCCTTTCCCCCACCATTCATCTGTTTGCCTTTAAGATCCTGACCCTGCAATAAGCTCCTCACCAGCAATCAACTGTATGGAGCTCAGTTGATTTTGTTGGGCATTCAATAAGCATAGGGATGTGTCAACATGGTGTTAACAGTGGGATTGGGACTTTGGATGGGATTCATAGAAGGGACATATCTGCCTAACTCCCATTAAATCGGGGGGAGTTATGTGCCTAACTATCTTGGTGAATCCCACCCTTTATGTATCGATCTTTCAAACTCTACCACACCTGAATAGTTTTGCTGAATCTATTGAGACCACTCACACGTGTACAGTTATTTAGGTTTGTGTTTGCAGAATTGGGACATTAGGTTATTGTAAACTCTTTGGGTCAGGCACTGGGCCTTGCTATGTATCTGCTGCACCTGGCACATTTTAGACGTTGCTGCAATGTAAATAGTACTTCACAACCAAAAATAATTTCATTTAACGTTAGTTAAGGTTGCTCTCATCAATGAATTAAACCATAAAACACTAGGAAATTTGAAGTAAAGGATTTAAAAGTTTCAAAGTCAAGCACTCTCATATTAGGAAATGCCAGAATTAAGTTTGCCTGTGAAACCTTAATTTGGCCCCCTTGTGCATATGCATTATGGTACACCCTTTATCCCGTAAGGTAGTGTACCTCTTGTTGACATGGATACCAGAGAATTAAAGTGAATAGACTGTTCCCCTCCATCTGAAGTACTAGCTTGATTTTGCTTGTGAAATATCAGTCATTACACATATTTGGAGGATAGTCAGAATACTTTAATGTGCAAACTCTGCCTGCGGGAATTCCTGCACATTGTCTATTAAAGCAAAGGAGACATTAGTGCATATGTCTTAGGGCAGAATTTGGCCTCCAGAATTCCTCTTCATTCTGCACCTTTAAATAGCAGAACACACAAATTCTTGGAAGTGAAATAGAATTCTTAAGACAACTGCCCATACTCCCAATGTTCAACATAAATTTTATATACTTTCCCAATAAAGTGTCTGTAAAGATATGTGAGTAGTTGTTGAATTAGGCCAAGAAGCTATGTCTCAAAATAATCTTTTGTAAAGTGAGAAACGATTTATCATAATCTAAAATATATCTAATACACTTATATTAAATTTTAAGTCACATTATATAGAGCTCTGGGTGAAACCGTGAGACTAATTGCAATTGTATGATTTTAATATTAATATAAATTGGCTATATTCTCCTCTGAGTTACATCAGTGTAAATCCAAAATAAGACCACTAAATTTATTTTAGTCCAGAATTGCCCTGCTATATTGAAAGCCTAATACATTGTAAAAATGCAAAGTATATGGCAAGGCTATTTTAATAAATGTGAAAAGGGGATGTTATTTGTGACTGTGAAATGTCATTAGAGCAAAAGTGCCTTGGAAGCTGAATTTTCTATTTTATCAATATAATATAATATCATGTAATATAATTATAATTAATTTCTTCAGAGATAGTCACAGTTAACCAATAACCTCTACCTACCCTAACATGGAGGGAAGATCTTCCTTGGAGTGGAAAGACTGCTAGCATAGTCATACACCTCTCTTACCAGAGGATTTCAGTTCTGAAATTATTTACGGTGGTTTTGTGCTATGCCCAATCAGCCACAAGGATATATATATATATATAACACTCATTTCATTTAGGCTGCCCGTGGGACCAAGACTCCAAAAGAGAAAAGCTGGTGCTTTAGCCACTTAATCACTTATATCCTTTTCATTATCTAGGGTTTTTTTCTTAAAGAACTTCCTTAGCTTTCTTTTATTTAAGCTTCTAATTGAATCACTACTTACGCAATACTGTACAGATGAAATGAAAGGTTCCTACCAAATAATCAGAGTTCATTTGTTTGTAAGACTCATTCTCAATAGAATGTGAAGGAAATGTGTCTAATTTCAAGTTGTTTTTTCATCTTGAGAAATATGTTCAAACAATTTAATCATGCCTGAATATTTGTTTTTGGATTGACTGATTTATATTTATTTAGAAGGCTGAAAACTTGTATTCTCTCTCTCTCTCTCTCTCTTTTTTTAACAAGACCTGAACTTGTTTTGTTAATTTTAGGGCATCAGGTTTCAGAGCTAAATTTCCCACTTTGTTTCTCTGTGCTTGGATTTCATGCAGTACTAATTCAAGCATCCAGTACGTTAAAATAATCTCAGCCTTGGAGATTGTCCACATGATTACCTATGGTGCGCTCATTCTTACTGGAAAAACTATCTTCAGATTTCTACTACAGTGAATTATCTTTAGGGTATTAAGTGCTTGGATGGCCCTTTCAAATTATAATTCTCTGCCTGTGTTGTATTGACACTTTGAAATACTTGTTCTGTTTTCTTTTTCCAACTGAAGGTATTTAGGCAAAAATAACGGATCAAAATATAGCCGTTTCAAGTAAGACTGGCTAGGAAACAAAAGAATTGTGATGAAATTCAAGGTTGTAAAATTTGTTTTCCTCCACACCAGAATGAAGCTGAGACCTTTTCAGAGCAAGAGTCCCCACCCCAGCATAGCCAATAGCCTGAATACATAGCTGGGATAGAGGAGACCCTGGTTTAAGTTTCTACTCTGCCTAATTGGGTGAGTGCCCTAATCACCAGAATATAGAGCCAGTCTCTCAATCTTTCCTGTTGGAACTGTTCTACTGTGTATAATGATTAAATATTCATTGGGCCAGAAAAAAAGACTGACTCTATTGCCTGATGGTTAAGGCCCTGCCTGAATCAGACAGAGAAGGGACTTGAATCTAGTTTTCCCATATCCCAGTTGTATGGCTTAACCCCCTCCACCCACCTCCTTTCCCCGTCAGAAATTCTATCCGGACTTGAGAAACATTCCAGACGAAAGTTTTCTCAAAACTGATCCAGCTCCATGAAAAGTTTCAGTTTTGATTATTTAGAATTTTCAAATGAAAAACTGTTTTACTGAAAAATTCCCAACCAGCTCTGTTTTCAACATACCATAATGTTCAGTACAGTTATATGCCAACAACTTAACTGAATTATCTTACATAAATATGGTACTTTCACATTTTGCCGGCAGAAAGTTGGGGTAGGGAGGAGTAGAAGTTGGGGAAGGAACAAGAAAGGGAAAGAGGACGGGATGAAAGGATAGTGTTTTAGATCCAATGCAACTGAAGTCAAACAAATTCATTAGGGATTAGGTCCACTGGCACAACATTTTTCATATTTATTATGTGTCACAGGGTGGCTGGCCCCAGTAAATGAAATTTGTCCACCTTCCCTCTGTCAGAGCAAGTTCTCCAATTTAGCCAGTTAAGATGGCAGGGGAGTATCTCGGGCTATAAAGGATCAGGGAGAGAGCTTGTGAGAGGGAGTCCCAAGGAGTCAGAACAGACTGGTTTAGTCAGGAAGGGCAGGTGAGAACTGCCAGAGACCAGGAAACTAGAGGAGTCCTGAAAGGATCCAAAGGTGGTTCCTGGGAGAAGGCTGAAGGCAGGAGAACAGCAAGAGGGGTTTGCTGGCTGGTGCTCCCAAGTCAGGGAGAGGGGGCTGGAAAGGGATGAAGGTAGGAGGAGCAGCAGAGGGAGTTGCCTACTGGCTCTGAGCTGCAGAGCAGAAGCCAATGGTGAGAGATGGCTGAAGGGAGGGGAGCAGCAGAAGAGCTGACCCGCTGATGACCCCAGAGTCAGAGAGATGGACCCAAAGAAACACTGAGAGAGCCAGGATGAATGAGGATGCTCTTCTGGCAAGGATGCTCTCAATAAAGAGGCCTTGGGGGTTCTTGATGGGAAGAGCAGGGATGCCTTCCAGTTGGAAGGGCTGGGGTGGCTGCCCTGGTGCAAGGACAGCAGAGGACTGACAGAGCGTCCAGTCATAGTTGAAAGTGCTGGTGTATAGTATGTGGGGCATTAAGAGATGAGAGGTCTTGGGTTTTAATGACTGCTTGTACTGGTGTGAGAAATAGTTAGCCTGCTTGGAACTTTTGTTATGCCCTGTTTGGTCTATGCTGAAATAAGATAATAAAATATGAAATAAACCAGCCCCAAGGAGTGGTAGTTTTGAGACAAGAAAGCTTGAAGTGAAACTATCAGCTCACCTGACATGGGAAACTGAGACAGCATGACTGTTATGTTGCAGCTTGCTGCAGAGGGGCTCTCCAAGTAGAACTACCCTATAACAATATGAAACTGAATTAGGGCCAAATTTTCAAAACCAGCTTTTAAACTTATTCCTAAAAATCAGCTAGTTAGATATTGAGATCCTGTTTGGATGAAATTCAGCCCAGTCTGAGCTCAATGTAATCCTTCAGTCCTACTTTGCTCATCCACGCAAATTATTTTATTTGCACCAATAATCTTGAAAATGTGGGAACCAACAAACACATTCAATGGGCATAGATATCAATGGAAGCAGAACTATGAATATTGCTGGGAAAAGCTGTTGGACTCGATCATCAACTTGGGGAAAAATAATTGCCCACATCCAGATCAGTTCATAGCCCTTGTTTCAGGGCTCAACTTATTGTTTAATACAAAAAAGGAAAACATAGTGTTGATCTTGTCTCACGTATTGTTATAACGTGCTATAAGTAGAATGACACTACTGGGATACAATATTGACAGGGGTGTGCTCTTATTAGGCTGAAATACATTTATAAGGGGGCGGTAGGGAACACACATTACTGGATTATTGGGCTTTGCTATGGTTAAAAGCTTGTTTTATTGGTATGAGGCCTTGTGGAAATAGTCATGCTAAAGACTAAATTTCAGTCAGATGCTTGCAGGCCCAAGAAGTTAAGCCTAAGGTATTAATTCTGCACTCTCATTCTGAGAAGATAAACAAGTAAACCACAAAGGGTACAGCATACTGGAAATTCTGCAAGAAGGGAGTTTTTGTGAAGGGCTGTAGCAATCTGGTTACTAGGCAAAAACTAGGTAGTTGGGCAGCAATAAATATAGGAATTATTAAGAAATAAATGTCATAATTTAATAATATTATTAAGAGTAGGCATATTTATAGAGGCCTGGAATGTTACATATGGGTTATAGGTAAGTATTAATCCTGTTATGGTGACAGAAATTGATCAAACATTATGATGTGTCTGTGAAGTTATATAAAGGAAGGGTACAAAAGATATTATTCAGCTCCTCTTTTTTGGGAGCTTTTCGGGTTCTGGAACTAGTATCAGCTAGATCCCTGTCCTTCTGAGGTGCTCCACAACTTTGTATTCATCTCTTTATTTCTTCTAAGCATTGTAAATATGCTTTGTTACATTTTATAGTTGATTTTATATATGTAGATATATATCTATATATATATCTATATATATATAGATATCACACATCACTCCAAACCCATAATGGAAGCAAAACATTTGTAAGAGAAGTGTGTGATTATCAATCAACATAATAATTGTGGAAACTTTAAGGTTTCATTATTCACAGGGCTACAATGGAGTGATAACATAAGGTAAACAATCCTATTCCCAACATCTGTTGTGGACTCCCTGGCCTCTGGCAGCTTAAGTGGTCAGGATTTCCACCCAGCCTAGGGATGTCCGCAGGGCCTCCTGTCCCCTTGGAGTTCTCTTCTGCATTGCCTGCAACCTGGACTGCAGTTACAGGACACTGTTCTTCCAGCCTGCCCCCCGTTCCATGGAGCTGGGGCCCTCATCTCTATAACATAGCTGGTTGTCATCACACACAATCTTACATTGCCCTGCTGGGTCAGATGATTCCCAGCAACTGACTTCTGAGCTCCCTCTTCAACAATGCTCCACAAACCCTCTGCTACTGAAAAGGGGCAGAATGCTCCATTATAATTCCATATTAGGAGCTGGGACTGCTATGGCTACAGTATTGCCAGCTGAATTATCTGCTGTGTGCAATGGAGACATGGAATTTCTGGTGCATTTAGGGCCTTGCATGCCAGCCTAGGTGCAAGGCAAATGTCTGTTAGGCCATGCACATAGTTCCATTGTTTTTAAAAGGTCTTCTTATGTGACTAAAGACTGATGGAATGGGACTACTTTGGGCCTACCTTTGCAACCACAAGGGCTAGAAACATTAAAGCTAGAACATTTATTGACTTGAAGACAATTTTTTGGAACTATCAGATGCTGAGAACAGCTGATGTAGAATATTAACTGTGCAGAGGAAAGAAGTTTCCATGCTGCAGGCTGAATGAGATCAAGACTGAAATTTGTTGTGAATATAATGATTATTATAATTATTTATTGGTCTTTGTCTCTGTACTTTATTTTGTTCTATGACATGTGACAAGAGACACAAAACCATCATTGTCAGAATTGTACAAATCTAGTTACTTCATGGTACATTGCAAAGAAAGGATGCACACAAATAATTCTGACACATGTCTAGGTTCAAATGATAAATTGGTTATGAAAGTAAAGATATGAATTCAGTGAGCTGTGAAGATGTGTGTCTGTCTATAAATTTATTATGTATACCATTAAGCAGATAGTAGTTTGAGCAAATGAATAATGTACTTGTAAATCAGATAACTGGATTATCTATCTTCACAAAAGAAATTTTAAACACCATGCAAAGAAACACATTCTTTCACTCAAGCCATGGCCTATTTCAGTCAAAGAGTTTTAGTGTAAGAATAAAATAAACCACTATGCATGCAAAGTGGTGATTGGCATGCACAATATGTTCCTTTCTCTATTGTGCAAAAGCAAACTGCTTGTTTTGCATGCAAAGTTATTTGTTTTCACCCACACATACACATTTTGCACAATAAACCAACTGTTTGTGACACCGAGATTTTGTTGAACATCTAACCTAGGGCCTTATCCAGAAAGTTTCTGAGCATCTCTTGTCAGCTGCTCAATATCTTCAACTTCCAGTGATGTCACTGCTACTCAAAAGCTCTCATGGGGCACATACCATCTCAGAGGATCAGTCCCTAACTGTGTAATAATATATGTGCCTATATGGCTTGCTCCTACATCTGTTGAAGTCAACGGGTCTGTGGCTATTGACCATATTGAGTGAATGATGAGATCCATAGTGCTTTGCATGGCTTCCAGCATTAACAATAATTACAGTCCTTCTCAACAGAGGAAAGGATGGATGGACTAAACATACAAATTTGAAGAAGTGGAAAAACAAACAAACAGGGTAGATAGCAGCATGCCAAAGTACCTCTTTTCTACACAAAAAGCTAAATGGGCCACATGTCTTAATTGGCACGATGATGGACTGAGCTGCTACTCACCTTCTGACCAGAAAGGTGATGTGTCAGGAGAAGTTACTCCTAAGAAACTAGATGGGCAAGATTGTGCCTTGAGGGGCACCGCCCTGCATTAGCAGGGCTAGAGATACATATTTCCGCAGGAAGCGCCAGGATTTACCCTGGAGGACACAGCCAGAATTCTTCCTGGAATTCGCAGGGAATTGCTTGTAGCAGTAGCACGCTATTTTTCTCAGTGGGTGCACTGACCTCTCATCCTACACCGAGCCCACTCTAACCTCTGGTTTAGACGGATGTAGGATCATAGACGCACTCTCGCTCCGCTCCTTGGGGGGGAAGCATGCTGTCATGACTTTGCTCTCCAGCCGTATTGTGGCGAGTCCTTGGCCAAGAGATGGAGCACAGCATGGACGCACCTCAGGACAGAACTTAGGATACAATCGGCAGTTTTCTAACGATTTGGTGCTTGTCTTTTCAATCTAACTTTCTTTTATTGTGGTTTTGTTGTGTGTCATCTCTAAGTATTGTAAATGTAACAGCATTTACACCAGCTGCAGATGTGGCCCATTCAATCTAGCAAGTGTAGAAAACCTACATATACAATTGTATTTAACTTCTCTGATTTAACTTTGATGAGCATCTGCTACCTGGAAATGTCATGTTCAGTATAAGAGGGAAATCCTGGCTGACGATTAGCTGGAAATATTGTCGTGATGAGCTGTTTATCCTTAATATCCTCAGATTTTCTAACAGATTGAATCCTGATCAGCTGCAAATGAAATCAGTTAAAGCTGTTGCTCACCACTGATAAGCCAAATAACATGGGCAAATCTTGGCTTAATTTATTGTCTGATCAATAGTTTGCATTTTGCTTCTGCTCAGAGGAACATCAAAGTACATTGGATAGCACATGCCTGAAGCTCACCATAAGAAATCCTACTCTAGGATCGGGGATACCTGTTGCAATGGTCCTATCTGCTAATCCTTGTTGCACTAAGCACTTCTGCTATGGGCAGCAGTTAATCCTTAGAGTGGATGTAATTAAATTAGCTGCATATAGATATTTTATTTCAGGGAATATCAAGAAATATTTTCCCTCGGGATAACTAAATCAATATTTGCCTTTGAGGATAATAAATCTTGATGTTCATCTCAACACAGTTTAATATCTAACTCAATGGACTGATCCCATACAAGTGATTTGGTCTCAATTTATCTTATTCTGGGCCAATTTTTTGCAATCCTTAGGCTATGTCTATACTACAGACCTTACAGTGACACAGCTGTACAACTGCAGCTGTCCTGCTGTAATGTCTCCCGTGTAGCCACGCTATGCCGATGGGAGAGAGGTCTCCTGCCAGCATAATTAAACCACCCCCAGTGAGCGGCGGTAGCTATGTTGCAGGGAGACGCTTTCCCACCGACATAGAGCTGTGCACACCAGCACTTTTGTCAGTGACACTTATGTCTGTCAGGGGTGTGTTTTTTACACCCTTGACTGACAAAAGTTTTACCAACAAAAGTGCTAGTGGAGACAAAGCCTGACTCACACTAGAAGACCAGTGGCTTTAATCTGAAAGGGCTGCAAAATTGGGCCCTCTGTCCATCAGTTGTGATATCTGTGAAAATAACCTTGTCAGTCCCAAGAAATAAATAGCAGAGAGCGTGTGCTTTTATTATCACCAGAAGACCTAATTTAAAATTTTCAAACTTAGGTGCTTCAGTTAGGCACCTCAAACCATACTTAGGTCCACACACACATCCCTAGAAAAAAGTGGCATAATTTTGAAAGGTCCTAGGAACACTCATCTCACATTAGCAGAAGTGGGAAATAATGGGTGCTTGCTTAGCACCTTTTATAATCAAGCCATTTTTAGTTAGGTGCCTAAAGGAAAGACTCAAGTGCCTAAAGTTAGGCACCTAAAGCTTGAGAATTTGGGCCTTGAAGGGATATTTTCAAATTGTAGCCTTTGCCTATGACAGAGTTGCCCCAGCTAGCAGGGGGCTGGGTTTGATGATCCAGGAGTCCTACATTCCTAGTTCCTATGATCGTTTGTGCATTTAGGGCAGATTCTCAGATAACAAATTGGCATAACTCCATTGACCTCAATGGAGCCATATCAATTTACACCAGCTCAGGATCTATTCCCAACGGAACAGTTTATACACACACAGACACACATGATTTGTGTATACAAAGAAAATACATGCACACACACGCGCACCCCAGTTTATTGAATGACCTTCATCTTTCTCCTCCCTTACAGATGAGGGAACTCTAATGTAATGAAGGCACAGAAAAAGAAACCTGGGAATAAGGAAACAAACACAAAACACAATTGCTGAATAGATCCTTCCATTGTTCCACTACCCAGTCTAATGATGGATGCTATCGTGTACTTGAAAACACTGGGTGGGAATTTTAAAAAAATGTATATTTTACACAAATTCTCATAGAACACACACAAAATTCCATGAGATTTTTTTTAGTTTATTTTGGGGAGTGGGGATGGGGGGGAGGGAAATGTCTTCATATTGCAGTGAGAAATCTAGGAACTCTTTCAGCATTTTAGAAATTCTTCATTTTAATTGACTGTGCACTTTGGAACATGATATTCCTGGTAGGACCTGTAAAGAAGAAGAGTGCATCAGAAATTGTTCTTGCTGTTCAATTGAGTTGATTAAGCAAGGAAAATAGTGTTTACCTCTACCTCAGCAACCTCAAAACCCTTCACCAAGGGAAAAAAACCTCCTTTAAATATTTGCCTTAATTTATTGGTTTATTATTATTATGTAGGAAAATAACAATACATGATAATCACCTTATAAAAAAGTGTGCTCTTCTTCAGAAGAGAGTTTCATAGTGCCAGTCTTCTGTGCTGTCAGCTGATTTAACTGTAAGCCTCCTCATTAAGCATCTCTCCTGTAATTAAGTAGCTTCTCCAAACTGCTTGAAAATGAATAAACTAATATTTCTCAAATTATTTGCACCTAGAGCCTATTAGATTCCAAACAATTTCAGAAAGATAAAATGGTCACTTCCTAGAAAAAATATGGCTTAATAGTGGAGTAGGGCTGATATTATATCACATATTGTTCAGAAATTTCATGAGGGCAAGGATAGGATTGGGAACCCAGGTAGCAAATTAGATTGATGTGTTGTCCTCGATATACTGGCATTTTCATTTCTGAAGCCTACCGACTCCAAAACAAAACCATTTTTTATACTTGTTCAAAATCCCAAGAGGAATGAGTTCAGGTGGTCTCAGCCCAGTTTCTCATGTACAAGAGGACACATCAAAAAGCTGTCTTGGGTTGATAGTAATTCATCACTCTCAGCTGTGAAAAGCCATGGGATTATGAGCATAAAAAAAAAGTACTGCTAACAGCATTTTTTCCACCAGGTAGGTCTCGCTAGCCTATGTTACATGAATATATGAGCAGACCTAGCTACAGAGGAAATGAAGACCATGTCTCTGTGATTATCAGGCACTGTTCTTAATTGACCTTCCTTCCTCTATTCCTTGCCTGTGACAGAACATCAATATAATGAGACAAAATCTCAAAAGGAGGGTGGAAACTGGAGAGCAAGAACACAAACAATAGAAACTATAATTTCCGAAAGGTCAGATATGGAAAAAAATATAAAGCACCGAAGAACACAGATGAAATGTTAAAAATGTAATCAAGCAGCATGTTCCTATGTATTTTGTAGTTCCTATGTATTTTGTAGTTCTTTCCATTTCCAGCCTCAAGAAATTTGGGGCCCTTGAGAATGTTGCATCCTCAATAAGCCTTTTCCCTCTGGTTTATCTAGGAAGACAGAAAGAAGATTATTGATTTGATTATGTTCAAGTTAAAAGATTTCTCTGAGGAACATCTGTATTAAGAACAGTGTTCAGTTTTCAGCAGCATCAGAAATATACTTCTGGAGTTGTGGCAATGTCACACCAAGATGTGCAAAACTGTTGGCAGTGGTTGTTTTTTATCCCTGCTGTTCCCTCAGTCCTCCAAGAGTAAGCACATTTCATGTAGCTCTGTTGGAAGGCAAGGGTTTCATCAGCACACTAACTAGAGTGAGAAAGCACTGCACCAATCAGGATTTCCCAAAGCTGTGGGCCAAAACGACAGGGCGCAAGCAAACTTATTAAAAGCCTTCATTAAAATGATTGCTGTGGGCTTTTGTAATAGGGTGCCTGCTTATTAAGTGAGATTTGTGAGCAGCATCTTATAGATATAATTACAGCTGGGAACTTCTAACTTACACCATTGTTTCAGGATCCCTTCATTTTGGGCACACAAGATATAAGGCTCGGTGTAAGCATCTTACATAGGATAGGGAGGAGGTGAGGTAAAGAGGAAGAAGAATACCCCAGATCCTTAAAAGTACTTCAGCCCCTAACTCCCATAGAAGTTACATTCCAAAGTACCTTTGATGATCTGGGCCAAAGTCCTTTTAAGCAAGAATATGTTTTCCATTCAACTGACAACATCATACTCAATGTAGGGGGTGCAACAATGACTTCCCATTAACTAACACAGAAATAGAGAGATGATTTTAACAGCAATGCATTATAGTATCTGCCTGAGAAGAATGAGCTCCACTAATAATAAAACAATGAATGTTTGTTACAGAGACAGAACACTGCATCTAACCCTTGAAAGTGCTTATTCTGACAGTGTGTGATGTTTTGAAAAAGCACAATATAATCTTTGAAAGTATTTGAATATGTGTAAAATGAAGTAATTAATATCCGGTTCACTAAACATGCTTTTCAATAACCAGGATGCAGGCAGTCTTTCTAAATCATATATTTGAATTAAAAATTCAGGGTTCCTCAGTAGCTTATCAGCAAATAAGCAATTTCCCCAGTAGATAGGAAAGAAATTCTCAGACATATTTTGCAAATAGGTCTTGAGAGAAAAGTAATTTTCACCCACAGAAACATAAGATGGGGTAAGTAATAATTCTAATAAATTCACAGTATCAGGTATACACCTCTCATGGTAATATCCCTCAAGAGGAAACCTGCACATGCCAGTATCACACTGTTTGGAGTGGCTCATGACCATGAATGCCTATCTCAGAGTAGATTGTAAAAGCAGGGCAGTCACCCCAAACTGGAGCTATGTTCTAAAATTAGATTTCACCAACCCAGCAACAAATGTGAACTCCTGGATCACTGTAACAGTCTCACCATGGAGTCACAGATAGTCCCCTTGGACTCTTCAGTCTATCTTGCCACCCATACAAGCTGGACTTAAAGATAAAGGTCATTTACACCAAAAATCACATCACATTTAGGTTGCCAAAAATCACAAAATATTCAGGTTGTTTCCAGTTCCAAGAGACCAATCACTTGCCCCAGACCAACTGGTATCCTATATCTTATCCAAAGACAATACCTGTAGCCAATCCTGTGATTATCTATAGGTTTTTAAACTAGGAAAAAGGCATTAGAGTGATTGAGAGGTTAAAGCAGGTAAAATATATGAACAGGTGAGTCACAATTTAAAATTTCAAAAGGTAGCAGAGCTGTAGTAATCTGCCAGTTTCCCAAAAGTCTTTTAGAGCTACTCAGAGTAACTCTGGGGATCTCAATCTTCTTCTTCTTCTTCAGTTATTCTGCCCTGTTAGAATCCAAGCTGTCGAGATATAAGGAATTCTTCCTTGAGTTGATATAGCTTCTTCTCACAGAACCCAAGCTGACAGAACAATTCCCACACTGGTCCCTTCTTCATGGACGGAGAGGGAAGAACACACTTAACAGCGTCTTTTGTCCTTGATCTTGCACACTGGCTCATTTGCGTTTCGTAAGCAGGGTTTAGAATCTTATTGTAAGAGACCATCATTTGCATTACATAAGACGTCCTTCTTGTTTGATGGGTTAATTAATTATAGGGGTACATACAATGCAAATGTTTGCTGTTACGTTATAACAATACATGTAGCATCCTACAACATTTTACAAATGACTAAACACATTAGTATCAATTTAACATCTAATTTTTATTTTGGTAATGCTAACACACAGGTAAGCAAGACTGGTTTTAGCTATGCATTTATAAGTGTTCAGTGAGGCCTGGGGCCTTGGCATGGTCTACTCATGTCACAGTCAGTTTCTCAATGGATTGGGTATCCCGAGTCAGTGTGATCCAAAGAATAAGACTTGGCTTTTTTATAATCCAATGCATTTGATTATAGACTTTTCTTCTTCTTGTAACCCTTTTGCATTTTAATGTTTTTGGGCTTTTTTTGATAGTTAACAATAACTCCCAATCATATCCGTTTCTTTCTTTCTTTCTTTCTTTCTTTCTTTCTTTCTTTCTTTCTTTCTTTCTTTCTTATTTAAGGCTATTTACTATTATTATTACTAATACAAAGGAACTAAAAATGGTGAGAATATTTCACACAAAAATTTGCAACCAATTGTGAAGAAGAGAGTGTGTGTGCACTGCATGTGCACACACACACACAAAAGCACAGAAAGTATTTGCTTCAGGTTGGTGGACTGTCTGTAAGCGAGGACTGGTCTGTCATCCAACAGGACAGACCCAACAAAGAAAATAACAGAACGCCGCCAGATGTCACCTTCAGTCCCCAACTAAAACCTGTCCAGCGCATCATCAAAGATCTACAACCTATCCTGAAAAATGATCCCTCACTCTCACAGATCTTGGGAGACAGACCAGTCCAGATGGCAATTCACAATTTAGGTACTGAATTTAGGTAAGAATGGCCATACTGTGCCACACCAATGGTCCACGTAGCCCAGGTCCATTTATCTTCTGACAGTGGCTGGTGCTAGATGCTTCAGAGGAGTTAACAGAACAGGGCAATTTATCCAGTGATCTATCCCCTGTTGTCCAGTCCCAGCCTTTAGTTGTCAGAGGTTTAGGGACACCCAGATCATGGGGTTGTGTCCCTGGTCATCTTGGCTAATAGCTATTGATTGACCTATCCTCCATGAACCTTTTAACCCAGTTATACTTTTGGCTTTCATAATATCCCCTTTCTAAATGGATGGTGGCTGCTGCTACTAAGCTGGATGTCTCTCCACCCAAACTCAAGGGCCTTTTAATTGTCACTTTCATATTAGTCTGAAAGGACCTGCTTCTGCTCCCAGTGGAATCCACAGTACAATGTTCATTGTGAGTCTTGCCAAATCTCACAGTTTTATCATGGGTTTAGCAATATTCTGTGTTTTTCCATTAAAGTTCTCCTGGAATATTACCAAATCTCAGCTTTGCTTTTTTAAAGAAAGATAAGTTTTTATCCTTCGTTGTTGTAGAGAAAAGCTTCAAAACTCAAACCTGAAAGTGTGCAAACCAGAAGATAAATCAAAAGGACCCATCAATATTCTTTTTTAAATCTCATGACTCTGAGGGACCTGACTCATGATTTTTGAATGCTTGGGGTTGATAAAACTTCCTTAAGTGTAGTGAAAGCTGGAGCAGGCTTCCAGAAAAGAGGACATTTGGATAATATGGGGAATAGGAGTATAGGAGAAAATTAAAAGAAAGAAAAAAATGAAGGGGGGTTCCTAAGGTCTTGCATCATTTTATGCCCTGATTCTATCAAGGGATCTACATTGACACACCATTCTATTCATACAAAGATACATTGACTTCAAAGAGTCTTTATGTAGGTATAAGGAAACACTTATGTGGATCACTTTGCAGCACTGCGGCCCAAAACTATACAATTAAAAATACACATTTAAAATAAGAAGATCATACCAGAGAGAATATAAACAACTTAATATATTTTATTTCTAGTGTTTTATTTATAAACCTTCCCGCTACCAAGTCATGTACTTAGTAATAGGATAACTATACAAATACCAGCATTGACAATTGTATTTAAAATAGTATAAATACTTAAAAACATGTAATTACAACACAGTTGTCTGTGATGTGTGATAGTGCAGTGATGACATGTCTGGACCTTGTGCATAATTATGCCCCAACCACAGACAAATCATTAGTTCCCAGTAACTGAGTCATAGAAATGTAGAAATGTAGGACTGGAATGGAACTCAATAAGTCACCTACTCTAGTCCCCCGTACTGAGGGAGGATTAAGTATTATCTAGACCAGTGTTTGGGTCCCTCGGCCTGTACTACTTCCCTCAGCCCCCATTGGCCTGGAGCGGCGAACCACGGCCAGTGGGAGCCACGATCGGCCGAACGTGCGGATGCGGCAGGTAAACAAACCGGCCCGGCCCGCCAGGGGCTTTCCCTGAACAAGCACCGTCCCAAGTTTGGGAAATACTGATCTTGACCATCCCTGACAGGTGTTTGTCTAACCTGCTCTTAAAAACTGCCAGTGACAGAGACTCCACAATCTCCCTAAGTCATTTGTTCCAATGCTTAACTTTCTTATAGTTAGGAAGTTTTTTGTCTAACCTAAATCTCCCTTGCTGTAATTTATGCACATTACTTCTAGTCCTGTCCTCAGTGGTAAAGGAGAACAATTTGTCACCCTCCTCTTTTAACATTTTACATACTGTTACCATGTCCATTCTCATTTTTCTCTTCTCCAGACTAAATACACCCAGTTTTTTCAATCTCTCCTTGTAGGTCATGTTTTCTAGATGTTTATTCATTTTTATTGCTGTTCCCTGGATGTTCTCCACATTTGTCCACATCTTTCCTGAAGTGTTGCAGCCAGAACTGGACACAAATCTACAGTTGCGGCCTTGTCAGTGCTGAGTAGAGCAGAAGAATCACTTCTTGTGCCTTGCTTATAACACTCCTCTTATACATCCCAGAAAGATGTTCTTTTTTTTTTTTTGCAACAGTGTTACATTGTTGATCCATATTTAGTTTGTTATCCACCATAACCCTTTGATACTTTTCTATAGTACTCCTTCCTAAACAGTCATTTCTTATTTTGTATTTGTGCAATTGATTGTTTCTTCCTAAGTATAGTACTTTGCATTTGACCTTATTGAATTTAATCCTATTTAATTCAGGCCATTTCTTCCACTTCTCAGGATTATTTTTAATTCTAATCTTGTCCTTCAAAGCACTTGCAATCCCTTCCAGCTTGGTATTATCAGCAAACTTTATAAGTATACTCTTTATGTCATTATCCAAAAAAATTATGAAGATATTGAATAGAATTGGACCCAGCACAGATCCCTGCAGTATCCCACTCAATAGTCCCTTCCAGATCAATTGTGAACCATTGATAACTACTCTCTGAGTATGGTTTTCCAGACAGTTGTGCACCCACCTTATAGTAGGTTCATCTAGGCTATTCTTCTCTTGTTTGTTTTTGAGAAGCTCATGTGAGACAGTATCAAAAGCCTTAATAAAGTTGAGATATATGATATCTACCTCTTTCCTCCTAACCACAAGTCTTCTTACCCTGTCAAAGAAAGATATTAGGTTGTCTTGACATGATTTGTTTTGACAAAACCGTGTCAGCTGTTACTTGTTATCTTATTTTCGTTTAGGTGCTTACAAATTGATTTTTGAATTATTTGCTCCATTATCCTTCTGGGTACTGAAGTTAAGCTGACTGGTCTGTAATTACCTGGGTTGTTCTTACCCCCTTTTTTACAGATAAGTAATATGTTTTCCCTTTTCCAGTCCTCTGGGATCTCTCCCGTCCTCCATAAGTTCTCAAAGATAGTCGCTAATGGCTCAGAGATCTCTTCAGCCAGTTCCTTAACTATTCTAGATGTATTTCAACAGGCCTGCTGACTTGAAGACATCTAACTTGTCTAAGTAATTCTTAATTTGTTCTTTTCCTACTTTAGCCTCAGATCCTACCCCATTTACACTGATATTCACTGTCAGTCGTCCAATCACTGTTAACTTTTTTTGTGACAACCAAAACAAGAGTCAGTTAACACTTCAGCCATTGCTTCATTTTCTGTCATTATCTTTCCCTCCTCAGTTAGTAATGGGCCTACCCTGTCCCTAGTATTCCTCTGGCTTCTAATGAATTTGTAAAATGTTTTCTTGTTAACCTTTATATCCCTAGCAAGTTTAACCTCATTTTGTCCATTGGTCTTTCTAATTTTGTCCCTACATGGTTATTTTATATATATAAATATAAATATAATGTGTGTGTGTTAGAGAGACCCTTCTGCCAGGCAGAGCCGGCAGCAGCCAGGGCCAGGTTCAATATCTAGGGGTTCCTTTTCAACAATACAGCACAGAACTGGCTCGAGCCCCACCCAGGAACCTGGGAAAATTACACATGATCCTGGGCACTTCTGAGAGCCAATACTTCCCCACTCACAAGCACAGTGTCTGAGTGCAGAAAAGAAACTTTTAATGAAAGGAGAGAAGTCACCCAACATTAATTAGGGAAAATTCCGCAAGCAGGATTCATAATCATAAAACTGTGAGCAGGATACCCACATCCAGAATGTATGGGGCAGAGTCTTCTGCCTCATGTTCTTGAGTTCCACAACCAAAATTTCCTTTACTATGCCCCTCTTTGCTCCCTCACCACACCCCACTCAGAGTGGTTGTCCTTGGTCAGAGAGGACCCAGGGTGCAGAGCTGCATCTGTGTGAGTTCACCTCCCACCAGGGGAAGAAGGTACCTTGCTTGCTCCACCATCTGAACACTTGCTCTTGCTGGCCACCCTGGCAGTTGCAGTTCCTCTCTGCTGGCTTCTCCGTCAACCATGGTTCCTCTCTGGTGACCTCACCACCATGCCTGCTGCTGTTCCTCACCACCTGGCCACCCTGCCAGCTGCTCCTGCCAGCTGACTACTTGCCACTTTGACTGGCTACCTGCCTTTCTGCTGTGACCTCTGTAGGTCAGTCACTTAGTGATTTTTAGCTCTCAGCAGGTTGGGCAGAAACACTGCCCCACCACAAGTGATTTCAGCTCTTATTGAGTACTTGAAATAAAAAAAGGCTCCTAATGAAGCCTATTTAGCTGTATCTTTGAACATTGGGGAGGAACGGTTAAACCAGACCAGGAACCCTGAGGGAGAGTCCACAACTCGTGACTGGGACACCAGTCCCCACCCCTCTTACTTTCACAGGGGTCTGGCATAGAGTTCAATCCTTGAGGGGGCCATTTAGGGATCTGGGGCAAAAATTGAGGATTGGTCCTGCTTTGAGCAGGGGGTTGGACAAGATGATCTCCTGAGGTCCCTTCCAACTCTGATATTCTATGATTCTATGATTATATGATTAGAGACCCTGGCTTAATGAGGACGTTTCAGCTAATGGTGACCCCCTCATTAGGGACATGTTAAACAGAGTTCTGCCCCCCTTTATTCATACAATAGAGATAACATTGACAATAAAATTTCACTACTTCTGAATTCCGTACTAAAGTGATTTGTAACCCAGCACCAGCCAAAGTTAATCACTTTGAGTAAAACAGCGCTATCTGCTCCTGAAGTCTCTTCCCCTCCACAACTAGCTGTCTGAGGAGAGTTCATTCAGACACTGCTTTTATATATGTAAATTCATCCTTTGTAATTTGACCTTGTTTCCATTTCTTGTATGACTCTTTTTTGAGTTTCAGGTAATTGAAGATCTCCTATCTTTCCTATACAATGGTATAGTTTGCTCTTGTGTCTTTAATAATGTCTCTTTAAAAAAACTGCCAACTCTCCTGAACTCTTTTTTCCCCTTAGACTTGCTTCCCATGGGATCTTACCTAGAAAGTTTCTGAGTTTCCTAAAGTTTGCCTTCTTGGAGTCCATTGTTTTTATTCTGCTGTTTTCCCTCCTCCCATTCCTTAAATCATGAACTGAATAATTTCATGTTCACTTTAACCTAAACTGCCTTCCACCTTCAGATTCTCAGTTAGTTCCTCCCTGTTAACCAGAACCAAATCCAGATTAGCCTTTCCCCTAGTCGCTTTCTCCACCTTCTGTACTAAAAGATAGTCTGCAATGCAATCCACAAACTTGTTTGACAATCTGTGCCCTGCTGTATTATTTTCCCAACAGATGTCTTGGTAGTTGAAGTCCCCCAGCACCACTAAATCCTGTGTTTTGGATGATTTTGTTACTTGTTTTAAAAAAAAAGTCTCATCCATGGTTAGGTGGTCAACAGTAGACTCCCACCATGATATCACCCAAGTGTTTTTACTCCTTTTATGCTTACTCAGAGACTTTCAACTCTGGCTCCCACTTCTATCTTAACCTGAGTGCAAATGTAATTCATATCTTTTCATGTACTATTGTTTAATTGAAGCAATGCCTAGTTGTAAATTTCTTTTATTCATTATTCTGTATTTCAGAGGTAGATGCTGATGTGGAAGGTGTGGATTTGCAAATGTTAGTGATAGCATGAGTGTCATTGGTTGTATGAAATTGCCAGTGGAACGGACACCCAATGTTACAGGACAGACTTAGCTGTGATTGTGTTAACAACAACAACAACAAAACTAGGTGTCTCTTTTTTGCTACTTATTGCTATCAAAATACATTTGATCCTAACCTGTCCAGTCAAACAATGAATAACCCTGTACTGTAGTTTTGAGAATATGTGGACAGTGTCTTTCAAATGGTAGCTGGAAGCCAGACAGGATAGGGAGTGGAGAAGGTTCTATGCTGCAGTTCTTCATAAAAAGAGTGAGAGGGAGGCTTTAGAGACAGTACTGTTCTCCTCATTCTAATAAAGTTCCATGTTCAGTGACAGAAGAAAATGACTGTCTGTCATCCTTTAACAGACATTCTTTAACCTCTACTTTTGATGTCAGAAGCTGACTTATTTTAAACAGCATAACTAACAAAAGAAAATACCAAACTTCAATCCTCAACCAGGTTTGTAGTTTGATAATCCTGCTGTTTGGTCTGAGTGGAAGGAGCACTTCATCAGATACTGAACTGCAGGAAAGATAACCACACATGCTGACAGAGACTCAGCTAGTGTAAATTCACACCTGAGACATCAATCCTTTCCTCAACCCATGACATCCAAGCAACACAACCCCAAACCCTGCTGCCCCAATGCAACACATACAGCTCTGTCCTGCTGCAAGCATAATTTATCACATCAACTCTCTTACATTGTCACTGGCTCTGCCTGTAGGTTAAAGAAAAAGACTCACACATTATTTAAACACATTAAAGCATAGATCTCTGGTCACAATGGGTACCCACACTACTATAGTGATCCTGGCACTGCTGCTGGAGCTTGGGCTGCCAGCAATTGCTTAATCTAATATTGTTTTAAAACAAAATATTAGCAATCACCAGTACATTGGGGAATGAGTGGTGGGGAATTTATCATTACAGAGTTATCACACCCAGTCTGGGGCAAAGCATCTTAATAGAAACTTTTGAATTTGTACACTTTATTTGGAGAGTTTTATGCACTTTGGATTCAATAAAATAGATGAGAATTGTAATTTGTCCTCTTTAGCATAAATCCCTACCACTCTGGTGTTCCATTCTTTCAGGCTCTGGCACCCCTGTATATTATCTGCAACCTTCACCACGGACTCCCAAGTCACACTGCCTCAAAAGTCTCTCAGTAAACCAACTGGCACACTTTTACTGGCTTTACCCGCACAGCCATCTTCTTGATCAATACAGTCTGTTCTCTCCTACAAAGAAAATGCGTAACAATAACCACCTGACAGAAAATTGCTTTGAAAAGGAATTGCTACTTCATTATGTGTGTGTGTAATTTTTCCTCCACAACTCCTGCTCTGTTTCCCTACTTCTGATGTCCCCTTGTTCTCGAGTTGGTGCCTTACTCAACCCTGATTCTTAGCTTATTCCTGCTGAGCAGCGTCAGCTTCTAATGCACAGGAGCCTCTCCCATAGAGACTGCAAATATGCACCAGAGTGCTCAATTGTACTGCTGCTATCGGCAGTACACTTCACGCTTCAGGGCCAATTTTCATTCCAGAAGAAACAGATTGCTGGTAAAACAGACTGATATGCAGGTAAACATACAAATTAGAGCACAAAATAAAAGGGGAGGCTAAACATATAAATCACCAAAAACAAACATTCCTGGTTAAATTATATAAACATTATATTGTAGGGGCCTGGAATTTATCTTAAAGCAGAACAAGTAATTACAAAGCTAAAAGGAGAAATTTCTAAATGCTCTGCGCTCCCCTCCACAGAGCAAAGGGAAGCAGAGAAAGTGAAAGAAATAAGGGGAATCTACATAAGACCCTCTGTACTGACACTGTGGTTAGGGGTTTGTTGTTTTATGGGTGAGGGGCAGAGCCAGGGAGCAGCTACTTTATACTCCACTTTGCCCAGGAACCCTTTGGAGCTTTTTGGCTAGAGAAGGCTAATGCCCTTACGAGGTTTACTTTTTTTTTTGGGGGGGGGGGGGTGTATGAGGTGGGGAGGAATTAGGCTACAGGAGTGACTAATGGCAGCCTGATTCCTGAAGACATTGCCTGCGGGTGTGGGGGAGAAAAGCTTGGAGAACAGTGTGGAGGGACAGAACTTCAAGACGGTTGCCCTGAGATTGGTTGGGGCTTACTTTTTTCTGTTGGAAAACTATGTAGTGAATTGTGTTAGTCAAATACATATATTAAACAAAGTTAGCAAAATGAATATTACATATACATATATTAGAGAAAACTATAAAGGAATTTTTGCATCTGCCTGTGTTTCTGCTGATGCAGCACTCCAGCACTTAGCTAAAACAGCTTCAGGGTGTATAAATCAAGAAACCTGGTTTCTGTCTCTTACCTTGCACTGTGTAAATTGCAGGGTGCAACAGTGTCATAAGGGAATTGTTAACATTAGGTGCCCCCAAGACAAGCTACCAAGCAAAAGCCCAAGGCCAAAATACAGACCAGTAAGATAAATATAACCGGAAGGAGCTGGTGGGATTAACAGCTGAGAACAGATGATAGAAGTACACAGATAAAATTAAGTTTTAGTAGGGTAAACAAAAATGTCTTCGTTTGGGTTAGTTATTGTGATTTATGCATAAAAATGTGTTGTCAGGGGTTTAGCATGGATAGGTAACAGATGAGGTAACTTAATAACTGAGTCTGAGTAAAGTTACAGAACAGGATATAAAATATAGTGATTGACAACAAGAAAGTGCAGAAGACACATAGGAAGAACGAGTAGTGGATTAGCCACTGGGCCAACAGGGACCATGCCCAGGGCCCCCGGCCCATTGAGGGGGCACCTGGAAAAATGACACCCCCACACCCCAACCCACTCCTGGGAGAGCAGAGGGACTGCGGGTAGAAGGGGTGGGGAGGGGCCCCCACTTGCTCTGGCCCTGGGCCCCACAAACCCCTAATCCACTTCTAGGAAGAACATAGCAGATACCAGATATTTGAAAAACATCACCTTCTCCCAGTGATGAGCTGCCAAAATCTTAACAACCAGTTCCCTCCTCACCCCATGAGGGGGTCGTGGCCCACCCCCACCCCCGGAACCTCTGCCCTATCCACCCCCCCTCCCTTGACTTCCTCCAGAACTGGGCAGGAGGGTCTCATGGGCCACCATAGTGGGTGCCCCCCCACCCCTAAGAGCCAGAGGGACCTGCCAGGGGGGGGCGAGGTGGGGAGTCCTGGCGGTGCTTACCTGGGCCGGCTCCCGGGAAGCATCCGTCAGGTCCCTCTGGCTCCTAGGGGTGGGGTAGCGTAGCTAGGGGGGGAGCAGGGGAAGCAGCCGCTCCCCCCACTGATCACATCAAAAGCGGCGCCTTGGGCACTGACTCCATGGGTGCTCCGGGGCTGGAGCACCCATAGGGAAAATTTGGTGGGTGCAGAACACTCATCAGCAGCTCCCCGCTCTGCGCCCAACCCCAACTCACCTCCTCTCTGCCTCCGCCCCTGAACGCGCCGCCCCGCTGTGCTTTTCCACACCCTTCCCCACAGCTTCCCGCGAATCAGCTGTTCCCGCGGGAAGCCTGGGAGGGCTGAGAAGCAGGCGGCGGCTTTGCGCTCAGGCCCAGGGAGGTGGACGTGAGCTGGGGTGGGGAGCGGTTCCCCTGCGCGCCCCCTGGGTTACCTGCTGTGGCGCGGGCAGCCCTCCTTGCGCCCCCCCCCCGCTCCAGCTCACCTCCGCTCTGCCCCCGCCTCCCTGGGCCTGAGCGCGAAGCCGCCGCTTGCTTCTCAGCCCTCCCAGGCTTCCCCCGCGAACAGCTGATTCACAGGAAACCATGGGGTGGAGAAGCAGAGTGGGATGGCGCATTCAGGGGAGGAGGTGGAGGCAGAGCAGAGGTGAGCTGGAGCCGGGCGTGGGGCGGGGAGCTGCTGGTGGGAGCTCTGCACCCACCAAATTTTCCCCGTGGGTGCTCCAGCCCCAGAGCACGCACAGAGTCGGCGTCTAAGGCACCACTTTCCAGCGAACCGGTGAGAACCGGCTCCAGCTCACCACTGCCTTCTCCCCAGGAGAGGTAACTTGAGCAATTACTTTCCCTGAGATATCTCTTTTTGCATGTATATATAACTCAGAGGTGATAATAGCACTGACCTAAAACCTACAAAATAAAGGCTACAAGAAACAGTTTAAGCTTAAATTGGAGTGGATCTCATTTGTCATCCAATGTTTCCATGGAACCTTGGGGTCCATGGGGCTTAAGGAATTTTCCCTCACCGTGTGTAGGGAGCATTTGGTGGAAACTTTATGTTACAAATCTTTCAGGGGCTTTGGAATCCATTTCTCTCTCCAAACTAGTTTTACCACAGAAATTTAGGATTTTCCTCTAACCTTATTCTGAGATTCTGTTTTCATCTATACAGCATGGTTTGCAGTGGCTAAACTCCTTTTGGGCCCGGCGGGCCTTGCACAGACTAATACCTAGCTATTTACAGAATAGTTTATAAAAACAATTAACAGCCTGAGGGTTTTTCTTTCCCTCCCAAACTGCTCATTTTCACGGTTAGCTATTTGTTATTAGAGGGGTGTCATTAAACACCCTTAAGCACATGGTATTGTTGTTACTCCACTACTGCATAAGTGAAACTGTTGAAGAAAGGCAATGATGAACGATGAACAGTGGATAGCTGTATGAATTTTCAGACAAGTAATCATTCATGCCAAACATTTGTGAAACTTTTGAGAACACTTTAACGTTTGTACTGATGGCCCTCTGTGTACTTTCAAACAATGAATGAATAATATGTCTCATAAATGACGGTGAAGTGAACTTGCCACATTTATCCATGAGAACATTCAGAAAGCTTGTTCTGTGTTATTCATACAGCTCTAATCTGTAAGAGAACTTTCACTTAAGAAAATGTTCAAATAGAAAAGTTTGGAGTTTATGGGGGAGGAGGAGACTTGACATATTGGCATGTTGGTTTGTGTGTGTGTGTGTGTGTGTGTGAGCTACACATCTTCAGACAACAGCAAGAAGGTAGGGGTGATTCTACAAAACCTGACAGCAATTAAAACTCTGCAATATCAAGATAATGTTTTCAGGTATTTTATTTTGCTTTTTTGAAGCATGAAGCATCAGATGGATGTGTTTTCCACGTGGTAGAAGACTCCACAGCAGAAGATCTGTCTGTCTTCAACCTTAGGTGTGGTGATGAAATGCCTAAAAAACAGGTCACTTCCCAACATAAATACCTGTAACAAAGAGTTCTAGGAGGAAGTGTTGAATCTTGTCAGAGCCTACATTGCCAAGGTCTTTAGAAACCAAAAAGGCAAGCTTAAAGTCAATTAATCATTGTACAGTGAGCCAATTTAAAGAATATATGGTCACAGCTGCTCCATCCTGTTAGCATGTATGTTGCTGCAATCTGCACTAGCTGCAAGTGGCATAGAAACTACACTGAGAGCCCTGCTAAGAGTCAGTTGTGATAATTGAGCCTCACAGTCGTGAAATATGTATTGTTGTTGTGCAGGATAAATAAGTGGGCAGCCTGATCAAACCACACAGCTGGAAAAAAAAAACCCAAACCATTGTCAGATTGTGTCTAAACCATGGCTTTTCAGAGAAAAGGGTGTGGCTGAAAATAACACCAAAGTTTTTAGCCTGACTCACTGCTTCTAAATGTGCCCTCTCATTAAGAAGGGATACCAAAAAACAAAATGCCTCCTCATACTAATGATCCTTATCCTCCTATAAAGCTACTGACACATTCAGTTAAAGTATAAAAGTGTCTTCTAAACAGCTGACACATCCAGGCTAAGGACTATCCTAGTAAACTCCCTAGGCAGAGGTTCCATGGGAGCACGATTAGCATTCCTACCTCTATCCACAACTTGCCAACACTCAGCTCTATTAGGCTGTAGAATATTCCACCAAAGGAAGTAGTGAAAGCTCCACCACTTAGGACATTTTCAACTAGACTGGACAATGAACTGGGGAAAGTGATTTGTCAGAGCAATCTTGCTCTGACAGGGGAACAGGCTGAATGTCCTAATACAGTAGGTCTTTTCCATCCATTGTGTGATCTTATCAATTGATTTGTCCCACCAGCAATTGGCTTTAAAAGACATCATCAGTTTAAAAAAAATCACACTTCTGTCAGAAATATTTTTACCTACTACTGACACCTAGAATTAATATAACTGACAACATTTTCTCTATAGGCAGTTTCACTAATCGTTGTAAGCATTTCCCCTTGTTGTTTGTGTGAATCTTTCACACTGCATCTGGGGAGAGGAAAATATTTGTAAAACTAGGAAGAGGTAACAACAGGGAACTGTGGGCAAGCATGCTACCCTAAGCTACTTCTAACTCATTTTCTGAAAGGGCTAGATTTCAAGTTGGCACTGTCCCTTTAAATTAAATACAGCCTGTGGTGCTTGTTCCATCATGTGGTAGTAGTCCCTTTTCTATTTTCATAGATGTAACTGCACTTTAAAGTGCATTTCCACCACTCTCTCAAAGGAGATCATTTAGGCCTTGATATTCCTTTCACTAAATACATTTGCATTTCTTAGACATAGCTACTACTGTTAATATATTAATGCCTTTTAACAATCTTTTCTCTATGGTTGGGTCTTTCATAGATATTGCAGTTCTGACACTCCTGATTTATTCCCCCTTTTATTTTGGCCATGTACCAAAAGTATATCTTAGATTCATAGATTCATAGATATTAAGGTCAGAAGGGACCATTATGATCATCTAGTCTGACCTGCACAACTCAGGCCACAAAATCTCATCCACCCGCTCCTGCAATAAACCTCTCACCTATGTCTGAGCTACTGAAGTCCACAAATCATGGTTTAAAAACTTCAAGGTACAGAGAATGCTCCAGCAAGTGACCCATGCCCCAGGCTATAGAGGAAGGCGAAAAACCCCAGGGCCTCTTCCAATCTGCCCTGGAGGAAAATTCCTTCCTGACCCCAAATATGGTGATCAGCTGAACCCTGAACATGTGGGCAAGATTTACCAGCCAGACACTCAGGAAAGAATTCTCTGTAGTAACTCAGACCCCACCCCATCTAGCATCCCATCACAGGCCATTGGGCCTATTTACCATGAATAGTTAAAGATCAGTTAATTGCCAAAATCATGTTATCCCATCATACCATGTCCTAAATAAACTTATCGAGTTTAATCTTGAAGCCAGATAGGTCTTTTGCCCCCACTGCTTCCCTTGGAAGGCTATTTCAGAAGTTCACTCCTCTGATGGTTAGAAACCTTCGTCTAATGTCAAGACTAAACTTCCTGATGGCCAGTTTATATTCATTTGTTCTTGTGTCCACATTGGTACTGAGCTTAAATAATTCCTCTCCCTTTCCGGTATTTATCCCTCTGATATATTTATAGAGAGCAATCACATCTCCCCTCAACCTTCTTTTGGTTAGGCTAAACAAGCCAAGATCCTTGAGTCTCTTTTCATAAAACAGGTTTTCCATTCCTCGGATCATCCTAGTTGCCCTTCTCTGTACCTGTTCCAGTTTGAATTCATCCTTCTTAAACATGGGAGACCAGAACTGCACACAGTATTCCAGATGAGGTCTCACCAGTGCCTTGTATAATGGTACTAACACCTCCTTATCTCTACTGGAAATACCTCGCCTGATGCATCCCAAGACCGCATTAGCTTTTTTCATGGCCATATCACACTGGCGGCTCATAGTCATCCTGTGGTCAACCAATACTCCAAGGTCCTTCTCCTCCTCTGTTACTTCTAATTGATGTGTCCCCAGCTTATAACTAAAATTCTTGTTATTAATTCCTAAATGCATGACCTCACACTTCTCACTATTAAATTTCATCCTATTACTATTACTCCAGTTTACAAGGTCATCCAGATCCTCCTGTATGATATACCGGTTCTTCTCTAAATTGGCAATACCTCCCAGCTTTGTATAATTCACAAACTTTATTAGCACACTCCCACTTTTTGTGCCGAGGTCAGTAATAAAAAGATTAAATAAGATTGGTCCCAAAACCGATCCCTGAGGAACTCCACTGGTAACCTCCCTCCAGCCTGACAGTTCACCTTTCAGTATGACCCGTTGTAGTCTCCCCTTTAACCAATTCCTTATCCACCTTTCAATTTTCATATTGATCCCCATCTTTTCCAATTTAACTAATAATTCCCCATGTGGCACCATATCAAACGCCTTACTGAAATCTAGGTAAATTATATCCACTGAGTTTCCTTTGTCTAAAAAATCTGTTACTTTCTCAAAGAAGGAGATCAGGTTGGTTTGGCACGATCTACTTTTGAAAAGCCATGTTGTATTTTGTCCCAATTACCATTGACCTCAATGTCCTTAACTACTTTCTCCTTCAAATTTTTTTCCAAGACCTTGCATACTACAGATGTCAAACTAACAGGCCTGTAGTTACCCGGATCACTTTTTTTCCCTTTCTTAAAAATAGGAACTATGTTAGCAATTCTCCAGTCATATGGTACAACCCCTGAGTTTACAGATTCATTAAAAATTCTTGCTAATGGGCTTGCAATTTGAGGTGCCAATTCCTTTAATATTCTTGGATGAAGATTATCTGGGCCCCTCGATTTAGTCCCATTAAGCTGTTCGCGTTTTGCTTCTACCTCAGATACGGTAATATCTACCTCCATATCCTCATTCCCATTTCTCATGCTACCATTATCCCTAAGATCCTCATTAGCCTCATTAAAGACTGAGGCAAAGTATTTGTTTAGATATTGGGCCATGCCTAGATTGTCCTTAACCTCCACTCCATCCTCAGTGTTTAGTGGTCCCACTTCTTTCTTTGTTTTCTTCTTATTTATATGGCTATAGAACCTTTTACGATTGGTTTTAATTCCCTTTGCAAGGTCCAACTCTACTTGACTTTTAGCCTTTCTCACTTTATCCCTACATGTCCTGACCTCAATAAGGTAGCTTTCCTTGCTGATCCCTCCCATCTTCCACTCCCTGTATGATTTCTGCTTTTTCTTAATCACCTCTCTGAGATGCTTGCTCATCCAGCTTGGCCTACAACTCCTGGCTATGAATTTTTTCTCCTTTCTTGGGATGCAGGCTTCCGATAGCTTCTGCGGCTTTGACTTGAAGTAATCCCAGGCCTCCTCTGCCTTTAGATCCATAAATTCTTCAGTCCAATCCACTTCCCAAACTCATTTCCTTAATTTTTGAAAGTCATCCCTTTTGAAATCAAAAACCCTAGTCGCAGATTTATATTTGTTTATTCTTCCATTCAGTTTGAACTGAATTAGCTCATGATCACTTGAACCAAGGTTGTCCTCTACAACCATTTCTTCTATGAGGTCCTCACTACTCACCAAAACCAAATCTAAAATGGCATCCCCTCTTGTTGGTTCATCAACTACTTGATGAAGGAATCCATCAGCTATCACATCTAGGAAAATCTCAGTCCTATTATTATTACTAGCACTTGTCCTCCAATCTCTATCTGGGAAGTTAACGTCTCCCATGATCACGCAGTTTCCATTAGTATTTATTTCAATATAAACATTAAAGAGGGCTCTATCCATATCCAAATTATATCCCAGCTGTCTAAAGCACACCCCAAGCACTATCCCAGGGGAGGCTCTAGTAGTTTTCTTCCCCAATGTGATTTTTGCCCAGATGAACTCTGTCTTATCCATTCCATCGCTTCTTATTTCTTTACATTCTACCTCATCATTGATATACAATGCTACTCCACCACCTTTACCTTTATTTCTGTCTTTCCTAAACAGCACATGCCCTTCAATACCTGTACTGCAGTCATGGCTACTATTCCACCCTGTTTCTGTTATCTCTATAATATCTGGTTTCACTTCCTGCATCAGTAGCTCTAGTTCCTCCATTTTGTTACCTAGGCTTCTCGCATTGGTGTACAAACATCTTAATTTTTGCTGTTTGGCCTCGCTCACATTCTTTACCCGATTAGGCACGGACATTCTACAGCCAGAATGACCTATTAGACTGGTATCCATACTGCCCTTCCTCCTTATGTCCATTCTCCTACCCATGGCTGTATCCTTTCTTACTTTGTTTTCTTCCCTCTCATTGCTAAAATCCGCCATGGAGATTACCTGGACATCTTCCAACCATCTCCCCCAAATTCCTAGTTTAAAGGTCTCTTAATCAATTGTGCCAGCCTCCATCCTAGAAGTCTATTTCCTTCCCTACCCATATGAAGTCCATCCTGAGAGAACTGTCCTCTGTCCATGAATGCCTCCCAGTGACCATACATCCCAAAGCCCTCCTTATAGCACCACTGCCTGAGCCATCTGTTGATAGTCATAATCTTGTCACACCTTTGTTGCCCCCCTCTAGGAACAGGCTGAATCCCACTGAAGGTCACCTGAGCCTTGATTTCCTTAAGCATCTTCCCCAGCCTGGCATAGCCTCCTTTGATACGTTCCAGTGAGAATCTACCGGTATCATTTGTTCCGACATGAAGGATGATCAGTGGATTCTTTCCCGCTCCCTTTAGGATCCTTTTCAACCTCAGGTCCACATCCTGTATCTTAGCACCTGGAAGACAGCAAACCCTTCTGTTTTCTGGATCAGCTCTGGTTATAGGCCTATCTATTCTTCTCAGTAAGGAGTCCCTGATCACCTAGACCTGCCTTTTCCTGGTGATGGTGTGATTCTCTGGTCTATCCCCGTTCCCTCTGACTGCAAGTTCTTTCCATTCCTATTCTCCCTTGTAATCCTCTTCAACCCATCCTGTATCCTCCTGGGGCTCATATTTGGTGTAGTCTCCATTACTCTTCCCCTTTTCCTATAGGGCTAGCCACGCTTCTCTTCTTCCTTGCCCTTCCACCTTCAGTGACCACTTCCTGAGCCCCTTCTTCATCTTCCAACTCTGCAAACCTGTTCTTGAGGTCTATTTCTCCTTCACTAGCCCATCTTTTCCTCTGCCTGGTTCTCTTAGTCACATGCTTCCACTTTCCATTTTCTTCACCCAGCAGTCTCCCCTCAGAATTCTTCAGTCCTGCTTCCATCTGCAAGTCTGAGCTTTTCCCTTCAGCTGCCTCATGTCTTTGCTCCATAATCTGCTTGAACCCCCTTCTAAACTCAACCAGACTTTCCACCTGCATCTCCAATCCTCGGATCTTTTCTTCCATCAGCTCATGCAGACAAAATTCTTTCCAGGTACCCCCTCCAGGATCATGTACATACCGCAGCTTCTACATCCAGTCATTTTCATTGTGTCTTCCACTACATGGGTCACTCCCACTGCTCCCTCTGTATCTGTCAGAGCCTTCCCACCTAAATCCTGTTAATCTGGGAAACACAAACCACACCAAAACACCAGCACCCACCGCAAAAACAAACCCCAAACGAGCACCACAAGACAAACTCCCCTTTCAAACTCCCCTGTTTACAGCTCTGTGTGCTGGCTCCTGTGCTGCTGCAGCTGTCTAACAAATGCTTTCCCTGGTCCATTTCCAGAAGAATTCACACTATTTCTTTTCCTCCTCTGTCAGACTCTTCTCTCTAATTTTATTGGTACCCAAGTTTTAGAATAACCTGCCTTCCAGCAATTGTTTCATTTTGTTCTTTGACCCAGATATATATCACCTCTATTGTTTCTTTTTAAAATTTCAGAGCCCATTCTCTGAAATTTGCTGAATGGAAGATTTTGTACTGATAATCTCCTTGCTTCTAGTCACATCTCCCACAATTTTGAGACATCTGGGCTACTCTTCTCCACACTGCAGCTCAATGGAGGTGGTCCAAAGTTGCAGCACTGTGTGAGCTGGCCAGTCAAGCCAGTCAAGCTGCACCTGCTTGTTGCCAGATGTGTTATTCTAAAGCTGTGCAGAATGCCTAGAAAGATAAAAGTAACTTAAGCGGGATCACAATAACAACAGCTATGCATAACTGGCATATGGCCTGCATCACAATGGACTAACACAAAGAAAATCTCTGAATGGTTGGCAAAATGCCATCCAGGCTGGTAGAATTGTGGGAGACACTGCTAGCAGAAAGGAGATTATCACTAAGACATCTTCCATTCTGCAGCTCAGCGACTCCCACAATTCTGAGACATCTGGGAAGTAGTGAGCGGAGTTCGGGATGGTAAGGTAAGAAGTTTAGGAATAAAAGGAAAAAGGAAAAAAAAAAAGAAAGAAAGAGCACCCTCAGCCTTCCAGACTGGCATTAGTAGTAGGGACAAGAGGATCTGGAAAGCATAGGGGCAGGTCCTGGAGACATTTCCATTGACAGTTCACCACTCTAGGGAGCTGAGTACCTGGACTGACATTGTCACTTGGTCTTTCGTGAGTTCTGGGGAGTGGTTGGTTCCACACTCTCAGAAGGAAGGTTTGAGGCACTTGATGTGTGAACTTGCCTACAGAATGATTCCTGTACAAAAGTCCAGAAGGCCCAGAAGCTGAAGACACTGTGCTATAGTTTGGAGTAAAGTAATAAGATCCTGGATCTCCTGGAAAATTTCGTGTGATGGAAACATTTTTGCTATCAGGTCCACTCCCAGGTGAGAGATGCTGGTTGAAAGATTCAGGAATCTCTTTTTGAAGTTGATGATGAAGCCATGAACTCTTGGGAGATCCAGAATCCAAGGTGTAGCTTTGTGTCACAGTTTCAGGGTTAACTGCATTTTTAACCACCCACCCCAGGTCTCGAGGGCAACTTCTTACAGTTTCCAGCTCCCAGCCAACACCTCTCCTGGGCAGGGACCTGTGTCTCACGCCCTCCTGACCAAGAGTTTAAAGGCTGCACAGCTTCTTCATCTAGAGTGTGATATCCCCAATAAGCCAGTCTGGCTAAAAGGCCACTGTGCTTTGTGCCTGTGCTTTGCTTTCTCTGTTTGGTCTATGACTTGTGTATTGCCAGCAGTTATGAGTTACCACACAGCACTTTCTAAGCAAACACATTTACTCTTCAGGTAAAAGCATTAGAGAAAAGATATAAAAACAGTACACGTTCCTGTATGCCCACTAAAAGCTCACCTGAGGTCACCCATTCATCTTGTGGGACCCTAGCAGGCTAAAGTTTTTCAACCCTTCCACCAGAATTGTCCCCTCCTGCCACCCTGCTCGGACAAAAAGTCTGGCCTCTCTGCTGGATCAGGAGGAAGAGCCATGAGCCAGTTTAAGCTTGGGCTGTTTATCCAAAAGGGATTTCTTTACTGGTCTCTGGAGAACCAGAGTACTAAACTCATACATGTGAGCATACCAGGAAGTGGTATCTCCTTGGAAGTGTTGTAACCTGAGCAACTTGCCCTAATCATACCTTCCTGTATTATCTTCCAGAGAAGCAGTGGTAACCCTCCCCTAGTGGAGTGCATGCAATCCATTGCCCACAATGATACATAAACCATTCATATGTTTAATACAATATAGTCTCTCAAAGATATCGCAGGAAGTTGTTCTATTTGTCACAGTTTGTGTGCCTCAGCTTGGGATGGGGCTCTGATCAGAATGTTATTGAGGATGCGGGTATAGGTGGAAACCTGCACTGTAAGTCTGGCTATGAACACTACCATCACCTTTGTAAAGACCCTGGGAGCTGAGGAAAATCTGAAGGAGACAGTTCAGTATGGTAATGCCTCCTGCCATAAATGAATCTCAGGAGTCTGTGGTGTCATGGCCTTATGGCGATTTGGAGATAGACATCTTCCAGATCCACTAATGTCAGGAAGTGTCTCTGAGATAAGGAGGACACCATTGAGGCTAAAGTTTCCATAGAAAACATCATCTTATTCATTCATCTGTTGAACTTGATGATAGCTCTGATTCCCCTGCTCTGATCCCATGCATTTCTGGACAATAAAGATGAGTAAAACCCACAGAATCTCTTTTCTGGGGGCATACTTTCTAATAATCCCTATTTCCAGAAGATGAGAAATCTCATTCTGGATCATTTCACATTTTGTGGCATCATTGGAAATGGAAGACTGGATGAAGAAAGGATGAGGTGGAGCCCTCATCTCGAGGGAGTACTGGCTCATTGTCTCTCTCCCCAACTTATCTGTTGTGGATGCACACTGCTCTTCTGTGAAGTTGGAAATTCTACCTCCTAGCTTCAGCTCTGGGCATAGGCACATTTGATCACAGTCTGAAAGTGGTCTTGGAGGCTGCAGAGCTGCCACTGTCTGGACTTTTCCCAAGAAACCTGAATTCCTGGGCTTACCCTTGGAGAATCTGCTGTCCTTTTACTGGTACTTCTGCGAGGAAGATGGACAAAAGAAGTGTCTCTGTCTAAACATAGGTTTGTATTCTCTCCTAAAGACACTTTTCTGAGGATGGGAGGGACTGCTTGGTTTCCGCCACCATTTTGTCCAGCTTTTCCCCAAATAGGATGGAGCCTGTAAATTTTCCTGAGCATAGATCCTGTTTAGAATGGGAATCCACCTTCCAAGGGTAGAGCCAAACATGGCAACTGGCCACTGAGAAGGATGCCATGGCTCTGGCTGAAAACCTCATTGTATCAACTGCAGCATCAGCTACAAATGCTGGTGCTAAGGAGATTTCTTTTTTTTAAAAGAGTAAGGCTGAAATCAGGATGATCCCTGTCCCTTAGGACCCGAGATCCTCCAGTCAGGAGAAAGATACTCTGGCAAAACATGTTGTCATGAGAGACTCCCTTTAGGTAACTGAAGAGGCCTCAAAATCTTTGCTGAGAGTGGCCTCCACTTTTCTATCTATCTGGTCCTTAGGGTAGAATTCCCCTTCTGAGGGGATAACTTGCTAGGGATGAAACAGCAGCAGCAACCTTTGGGACCACAGCAATGGAATTCTTGTCTCTTGTAGCCTGTAGAACCTCAGGTCATTTTTGCTGACGTGTTTGTCAGGCTTGTCCCACTCCTTTCTGATCATATCCTCAAAGAAAAAGTGCAGTGGAATTGCAGCCTCAGGGGAAGATTTTGAGGGAAGGAATTTGCTTTGACGCTTACTGCCAGGAGACTGTTCATACTGGATATATATGGTGGCTACAACCTTTCTCTGCATAGCCTCAAACTTTTCAGGGGGGAAGAAACCTTGTTTAGTCTTCCGCTGATCCTGACCAGATTCAGAGCCCTTTAAGGGATGAGGAGGAGGAGGAAGAGTCAGAGGGCACATGCCTCCTGTTTTTTTGTTCTGTTTTCTCTGCCTCTTTTTTCTCGTTTATTGGTTTCTTCAGCGTTTTAGCCCACCTTACAAGTGAAGGCGCCTTGGCTCTAGAGAGTTTTCTGTCTGATTCCTTACTTGCAGGATCTGAGTCTCCTAGATCAGGGGAGAGGGATTTATTGCCCAAATCTTCCAGATCGAATCAGGAGGAAATGAGGCCGTTTATGAGCCCTGCTTCTTTCCCCAAGGCATTTACATTGGGGTGTATGGAGCTGTCAGTCCTGAAAGCTTGTTCTCTTTAGAGTCCAGAATCACCCTGGGACTTACACCCTTGACAAGATGGATGTGATCTCCTTGTCCTTCAAGCTTCTCCCGGTCTATTCTGTGGCTCTAGGTCTGGTTTTCCCTTGTTGGAGTCATGGCTGCTTGGGCAGGTAGGGGACCCCATGTGCCTGTCGAGAGTGCATATCTGTGCCCTAATGGATGTAGGGTTTGTTGTCTGGGTGCAGGCAGGGCACAACTTTCCACCTGCTGAGCACGGGGACGCTGTCGCACAAATAGAGCACTGTTTGGACTTGGCTTCTCTGCCATGCCTGGGAGGGAGGCAGAGGAGCTGGCAGGTATCATAGGACTGGGGCCTGGGTGGTTGTGCCTAATGGTCACAGCAGGAGTCAGGACTAGTGGTTAGAACAGGAATCAGTAGCCAGGAATCAGCGCCCAGGATAAAAGCTGGAGTCAGGAGCCAGATACCAGAGCCAAGGGTCACAGCCAAAGTCAGAGGTGAGGAATCGGTGCTGCGGGTCTGAACTGGGTAATCTGGAGCACAACAAGGCAGGGGCCAACGAAGGAGAAGGGCTGGGTGAAAGGCAGGAGGAGGACTGGGAACAAGCAGCCATAGGAGATATAGAGCTAAGGGCAAATGGTTTGAGCAGCCACTGCTGTTGCTGCAGCAGGTCTGCTTGACACTTCCAATGAATCAGGTGGCGTAGCCAACCAGGCAGCCTGCTATAGGCCAGGTGTGTTTGTGAGATTGCCCAGAGATTTGCTCTAGTGCAGGACCTCATTCCTCACAGCAGGGAGATGCTGCAGTGGCAGTTCCTGGTGGACTAATCACCAAGCTGCTGAAATTTGACCCAGGGAGAAGGAGGAAGGGTTAAGAAAAACGTCCTGCTTGCTACTGCCTGAAATTAGAAAAACAAACAGGGGAACAAGAGAAAGTAGATATAGCTAAAACCATGGGCTGTCTGCTGGTGTGGAGGCAGAGAGTATGTTGGCAAGCAGGAATGGAGGGCGGTCTGGCCAGTGCAAAGGTTGAGGCAATTTTAGACCACCTCCATGAGCTGACGTGTGGAAAGGAGCAGCCCACATGTCTCACAATTTTGGGAGATGGTAGGCTGCAGAAAAGCAGTCAACAACTCTCTTTTGACATCTGCTTTCTTTCCACAATGGAAACCTAATAAATGTGCTCCAATCTGGACTCGGTGATACAGTCCCTGGGCCGCTCTAAAGAGAGAGATACTCTGCCTATTGTCATTTGGTCCAAATCTGCTAATTTTCCTCTGCCATTGGTGTCTCTACAAGTGCACAGATTGCCAGTGCTTAAGATGAATGAATAATTGCTGAAAACATACATGCTCTCTATACTGCTTCTAGTGGCACCACTTTTTCAGTCACTTTTTTATATTTACATAGTTTCCATGTGGTTATAATTAATATAGCTGAATGAATTATATCTGGGATGTCATTTGTGGTTCCTGCTACCACACTAATTGGATTCCATGAGTCTCCACTGGTCAATTACTTTTTCCTTATGTCAACTTCCAAAAGTCTAAGACAAGTGATTCCCTATATCTGTATCCCCCCATTGTCCAATCAACCCAAGCCAGGCCTCTGAGCTGCCATAATAGTGAAAAAGCACTCTTGGAGTTGAGACAGAAAGATGGCCCAAAATATTTTATAAAATATTGTGTATCTCTTTTTTCTTCCTTTCCGAGGGTCAGAGGGAAAAGTAGTGGAACTAAGTATTTAGTCAGCATAAGATCTAAGATTCATTTCAGATACAATCAACAAAGTTAGTCACATTCTGAATGCTTCCATGTTTTACTTTGAATAAGCAGTGAACCCAGTTGGTATCAAGTACAGTATTATAGATCCAAAGCTTTTTGATACCTAACACTAGTAACATTAATAGACTGAGTGTTTGAATAACCAGCACATTTCCTCAATCTTTCATAAGCCATTTAAAACACATTTTATCACCCTATAGTTTAATAAACTAATAGAATTAAGCTTTTGTGTGAATTCACCCTTTGAAATTCTTACCAGAAAGCCAACACCCATTAACCATTGTATGAATTAGGTGACTGCTGTGGTAGAGAACCAGCCATTAGGAATTTGCTCATTGCAAATGCAATATGCATGGTAACAGGAGTAGTCTTATTTTTGTTCTTATTGACATGAGCTGGCTACCGTAGGTTCACTAGGCCAAATCCTGCAGTCCTCACTCAGGCAAAGGAATTTTTGAAACCATTCAATGTTTTGCCTCAGTGAGGACTACATGGTTTTATACAGCAGCAGTATTATTTAGTTTAAATAGGCTAAATTTTCGACTCAGATATATGTGCACAACTACCATTGATGAGTGTGACACCTTAGAGACTAACCAATTTATTTGAGCACAAGCTTTCGTGAGCTACAGCTCACTTCATCGGATGCATTCCGATGAAGTGAGCTGTAGCTCACGAAAGCTTATGCTCAAATAAATTGGTTAGTCTCTAAGGTGCCACTAGTACTCCTTTTCTTTTTGCGGATACAGACTAACACGGCTGCTACTCTGAAGCTGGTCACAGACTATGTATGATCTCCAGGCTGGGGCAGTGCTCCAACGAAGGTTTTGTTTTATGTTTTATGCTCGTTGGTTCTTCTACTTAGAATACAGCTAGATGTGGTGCTTTGTTTGCCAATGCGCCTTCTAGAATTGCAGCAAGGCATTCTACCAAAATAGGATGCAGTCAAAGGATTGTTCAAGTGCATCTGGACTCATTTTTAACGACCTCTCACTTTCACCTGACTCCCTTCATTCCTAGCAGAAGATAAGAGACACCGGGAGGAGGTAGAGAATGCCACTGGATGATGCCAGTGGACCAACACCCTCATTTTCTTCAGGTCACTACCGTCTGAGTCATTATCAGCTTCTTCTCTTATGGAGGAGGTTACCCTGCTTCCTAATAGTGCATGCAATTTCTCGAGCAGAGGACAGATGTCCTACCTCTGATAAAAGAGACACAGAAGAGCCTCAGTGGTAGGTTAAATGAACAGCATGTGAAGCTATCAGTAACATACATATAAAGCATTTAAAACAACAAGTCTGACCATTTACTCACCCTGTCCTCACTTGTTATGTCAACAGAGGACCCCCCAGCACTGGAGTTACAGCTTCACTCTGAGCCAGATTTATACCTGACTACACAGACTGAGCAACATGTTTTATTTCAAAGATTGGTGAAAATGGCTTATTATTTTGAAACTGAACATTGCTGCAGAAAAATGTCAGTGTTTTTAAATTCTGATTTTTGACTCCCCCACCATCTCCCACTCCCCAAAAAATCAAAACCATTGATTTTTTAAATGATTTTTCCTTAAAGTTTTTGGTTCTCCCCCCTTTTTCCCTCTTCTCTCCCTTTCTTACTTTTTTTTTTCCATTTTGACAGTGGAAACAGGAAGGGGAAATATGAAAAACTGGAAACCTAAAACATGTTCAAAAATGTTTTGTTTTTTTGTTTTGCAGAATGGTCAGGCATTTTTTGAATGTTTGGATTTTTTTTTCAAAATCACAAAATAGACTTTTCTTTAAACCAGCTCTGCGTAGGACATCAGCCTCGGCTTTCCCAAAGAAAGACTGATCTTGTTACATATATGGGATCCGGTCTTCTTGCAAACATACATGAGAATTTACTCCCTACCATGGGAAGTCCCACTGCAGTCAGGGAGTAAACACTGCCCTCCAAAATGTTTGGACAAATGATTTTGAGGATCACTCTCAAAAAGTCATTTTTGTTCAACTTCTGTGGGCCGTTCCCCATGTTGACTGAAGAGAAAAAGGGAAATACCTGCCAAGTGCAATACCTGTGCACTTGTGACACTAGTTAATCTCTCAGGTCTACATTCTCTCTCAATAAGCAGATGCAAGCCAGGATGGACTCCTGGTTGTACACTGAAGAGATCCATTTAAAACTCATCATACCTTTTTAAATTCGGCTCATCAGCATAAATACTAGAGAATGCCCCCATGGCCTGATGCTTTAGGGGACCACAAGAAGAGCATTATCCTTTTGGGAAATGATGGCATTAAAGGGCCATTGAGCCCTAATTGCCTTCCTACCCAGCAGACATTTGGTTCAGGGTGGATAATTAGTTTCCTGTATATCAATCCTACAGATTGTTCCCAGAATAGCATAAGTGCTGTGAGCATGCCAGGCCTCATCACGTTAAAGGAAAATTAAAGAGCAATGAAAGGACGAAAATTAAAATTACACAGGACAGTCATGTCTTGTCACCCTCTTTGTAAGTGCCATAACCATAATGAGTAATATCAGTGGCTTTACAAGTTTCTGACCATTACTCTTCTGTCTTCTTTGCCAGTGATACTAGTTTATACTAATTATCGGTTTCATGTCAGACTTGTTAGATCTCTTCCACCTTCATTTCCTCTCATTTAATGGACTTCTGAAAGAAAGTAAAGTTAAAAACTTAAACTATTTCATATACTTTGATACCTGATGAGAGTTTGAATATTTGGAAGTTAAATATTCAAAAGCAAGGCAGCAACTAGAAATATAGCAAAGATTCTTTCCCTCTAATGGTGTTGCTTATTAAAATTAACACCCCAAAATGCACTGCCTGGGGAGAGATGCTGATGACAGAAGCATTTTATATTTAGAGTACCTACAGATGTATTGTCCTTTTTGCTTCCTCCTGATGCTATGAAGGAAAGGGATTGTAACTACTTTTTTTTTCATGCATTCTCTTCTCACTGCATTGAATGTATTTCTGGATCAGTTTTAGTTGGAAGTTTCCTCCACTTTGCGGAAATGTGTAGGTTTTATTCAGATTTTTCCAGTCTGGGATTTGCAATCCTTTTGCTTTTATTGGTGGGTAGGTAGTAATAAGAACTGTGCAACTTTCGGTGCAAACCTCAGTGGGATCTATTTACACTGGGTGGATGGGATTGTTTTTCTCTGTCTCCCAGTGAAATGATGGATAAGGGTGAAAAGCCTATGTTCCTTTTGGATCTTATGATTTCCAGACCAGATCAGGGTGGTGGTCAGTGCAAAAATGTGTCGTTTACAGTTTTTCTCTGAGCTTTGTGCTTGAACAAAACCAAAATCGGAAAGTGAAAATCCACTAAAACCACTGGATTTTATCAGGTTTTATGTTAAAACCATCTGAAACGTTTAATTGTTCATGTGATGTGTCCGAATGTCAAGTAGTAGGAAAACACAAAACAGGAAGGTTTCATGTGGTTGGGGGTTTTACTGCAGGCATGTTGCACAACTTTACTAGTATTTATTAATTATGTATTTCTATCCAAAGATAGCTCTGACTTTGTTCCCATTCCAATCATGCTGTGCAGAGATATCATTTCTAAAAGTACCACCTTCTACTTTAAGTACTGGAATGGAATGCTAAATATGACCTTTCCCAAACAGTGGGATAAATTTAGGAGTAAGTACAGTGTATGCTTAGCTATGAGTGTTAGAAGACCACAGACCTTTCAACAATAGGTCTCAGATCTGCTCGAATGTGTGCATTCTCCAGTATTGTCTGTGTGGTATCCGGTTATATTGTTTGTATATAGTCTAATATTGGATAGGAGATATTCATATAAGCTGAGCAACAGCCTCTCTTTAATAAATAATGAACCTTGAAAAAACAATGTCTGGTTCATCTTACTTCAAAATCCCACTCTACTGCACATGGAGAGAGCCTGGAGTTGTGAGGAGTAGCAGCAACAGAGGATTTCCTTTCTCAGATGCTTTTGACACTCTGATTCATGCCTTCAAGGAGTTTCCCACTGACGTGACTATTTTCAGGAACTCTGGATAGAATAAAACCACAGAAGACCTGGACTGACTTGTGGGGTCTCTCTGTAATTGATTCCACCATCCAAAAGGCAGCCTCAGGACAGGCATGACATCAGCAGAGCCAGAGAAATCTGTAAGGACTATGTTCTCAGTTCTGTGAGAATAATGCAGAGGCTTTTCTGTGTTCTCTTACCTATTGTTAACTTGCTCTATTTACATGCTGACAACTAATACATAAAGGCGAAGGAAAATTATATACATTCAGGCTGCACAGAATGAAATGATCAGAGGAAACAGTGACGGCTGAGAAAACAAATGAGACAGGCAGATGAACATGACCAGAAGAGCAACCAACTAGCTGGAGAGAGCAACAAGAAGCAAACCAAGAACAAGCCAGAGCAAGATGGATTCATGCCCATGATTCAGGACCAGGCTGTCAAATATATTTAAAGAAAATTCCAGGAGGAAAATTGTTTCGAGGGCCTACTTTGGAGAAATAAAGTGTTGTTGAATTACAAAAAGGCCCTCTCATATTCCTACAGAATGAAAGAATGAAATGAATGGAATGAAAGAGTTCCTTATCCTTTTTAAAGGAATATTCTGGGTTGTTGTTGTTGTTTTTTAAAAGGAATGTAGTGTTATAAAATGTGCCTGAAGACTAAAATTCTTCACTTATCAACACAAGCACACACATCTGTAGAGTAACTTCCCCCATGATAACATCCCACCCATGTATCTTAACTCCAACCCAGATGGGTTACAGCTAATAGTGAGAGGGTAGTTAAGACTTCATGTTCGTCTTTATCATCTTAGTAGACTGCTAACTAGTGGCTGTTGTTGTGTTTTGGGTTTTTGTGTGTGTGTGTGATGTGCGTACTTGTCCACAGGGATTTGGCTAATACTACCAATTTATATTTCACCTAAGGTAGGCTGCCAAACAGCTGTCAGGTGGTAAAAATTTTCAGTCATTGCCACTCTCAGCTGGACTCAATCTGGTGATGTCCTAGAGGTGAGGGTCTCCATAACCTGACCTGTGTACCACTTGATCCCTCACAGCAGTCTTATTCTTCCTGAGTATTTCTCTGAAATACATGGTTTGCAGTAAGTTTGTGCAAGGCAACCAGAAAGATAAACAAAATAGGGAAGCACAGTAAATAAGAAGCAAACCAGAATATTGCCAATTTATAATCAGAGTTGTTCAAAATATTCATTGAGATATTGAAAAGACTTAAGATTTGACTCTCTTCATCTTCACTGATCTGCCATGAAAATGCAGAACTTGGTGCAAAAATTTTCACATCCAGAGAAAACTTCATCAGAATTGGGTACACATTTTTACATTACAAATATTTTAATTCACCTTTTCTTCATAGAGCAAGGTTAGTTATGATTTTTTCTTTGTTTGAAGTCACATGAAGTCATACTCTACAATTGGCTGTAGCTACCTCACATACTCAGGAAAGTCAGCAGAAGCCATTTTAGCTTTTTTTCTCAGGGCCATATAGATGTTGTATGGCAGAGGATGTATGTCTAAAAGATACAAGAAGTGAAATGTGAAACAAGTTTGTTATGTGCCAGTGATTCTAGCTGGAGGTAGCAGGCCAAGATAAAATCATTTATAAGAAAAAAAAAGGTAGAAGAAATACAAAAAGGAAGAAAATTCTTGAAGAGGACATCTTATTAAGGACAAATTCTATAGTTAATTAAACCCATCAGTGGCATTACTCCAGTTTGACACTGAGTTATGTGAGAGTACAACATGAGTACAATATTCAAAGAATTAGATGACTAATAAATATTTCAAGCACTGCAAATAGATCAGTAGAAATGAATTTTGCATTGTTTCTATGACATAGTGGAAACAAAATCTCTTTTTAAAACATTTTATCTTACTAGCTGTGTCATGCCTCTTTCAATTAAAAGATATTATATTTCTGTAGTCCCTTCCCCCAAGTTGTGGCTTAAACCTGCTTTCCAGTTCTAGCTACTTAGAGTGACTTTGCCTCTTTCCTCTCATGGATTGGGTGTTGGGTTCCTTTTAGAATGCCTGGTGCTTCCACCTAAGGTGACACCCCACTGTGACTGAGACACAAGGGATGCATACCTTGGGAAAGTGAGTAACTGCTGGCAAGGAATATGAAACCCAGGACACAAGAAACAATAAAATACCTCTGTATAATTCCCAGCAAAGAAATGACAAACCCAAAATAACAATATACCAAAAGGGGACTTTACTGGGAACAGGAAAATAGGATCTGGGGAAGGAAAGGAACAGGGGATTAACTAATAAGTACCAAATATTAACAAATTTCCCACCCCTCCCACCCACTTCCCATCCCCCAACTCACTCCCTGGCACCTTCCCAGGCAGATGGAATGCCAAGGATGAGTCCTGAGATAAATGTTGCAGCACTCTTAATTTTGGCCGATTTAAACAAAAAGGGTCTGGAGTCTGGGAGGTCTCAGATGGCTCTTGGTAGCTAGCACTGCATCAGATCTCTGCCACTTTGAAAGCTGGACTCAACAGGGCTGGAACTGCCTGACCCATGCATGAGATACCACAGCAATTCAAGAGTTCTTCTAGTCCATTCTGTCCCTAGTCCTGACTCCAAGCATGCTGGGAAATGGTGTCAGAGGGCTCTGGTAGCCATTATTGTAATAGTTCATAGGATAGGACACACTAGAGGCTCAGTCTCAGCATTCCAGGATCTGGCAAACTTCAAGAGGGGGTTGTGACGGAGTCCCCAGGATATAACCCGAAACTGTAGGACTTCTGTGCCCCCTTATTTCTCCAGCCTGGATAGTCTCTCACAATGCTATGCCAGTGACAGGCAGCCAGTCCCTTCAGATGGTGTGATCGCTCAGCATGTGGAGACTCATACCCAATGAAATTGCATGAATGCTGTCTAAGCAACTTGTGAATCATAACAAGAGAGGCACCAGCCAATCACACCCCAGCCTTGCACCCAAGAAATATGCTCTCTTACACAGCTCAAGACTCCCTTTGACAGTGCAAGCTCATTAATTGGTTCTCCACTCCAACAAAGGGTAGTGGACGTGCAACAGCCCTTGTTAACCTGAGCTGAGATTCCCCAAGCACTTCAAATAAAGTAAAATATAAAACAGATTTATTAACTACAGAAAGAGAGATTTTTAAGTAGGGCTGTCAAGCAATTAAAAACATTTATCGTGATTAATTGCATGATTAAAAAGCTAATTGTGATTAATCATGTGATTAATCACACTGTTCAATAATAATAGAATGCCATTTATTTTTATATTTTTGGATGTTTTCTACATTTTCAAATATATTGATTTCAGTTACAATACAGAATACAAAGTGTATGGTGCTCTCTTTATATTTATTTTTGATTACAAATATTTGTGCTAAAAAAACAAAAGAAATAGTATTTTTCAATTCACTTCATACAAGTACTGTAATACAATCTCTTTATCATGAAAGTTGAACTTACAAATGTAGAATTATGTACAAAAAATAACTGCATTCAAAAATAAAACATGTAAAACTTTAGAGCCTACATGTCCACTCAGTCCTACTTCTTGTTCAGTCAGTCACTCAAACCAGTCTGTTTACATTTGCAGAAGATAATGCTGCCTACTTTTTGTTTACAATGTTACCTGTAAGTGAGAACAGGTGTTCACATGGCACTGTCGTAGCCGGCGTCACAAGATATTTACATGCAATATTTGTTAAAGATTCATATGTCTCTTTATGCTTCAATCACCATTCCCTAGGACATGCGTCCAAGCTAATGAGGGGTTCTGATCCATAACAATCCAAAGCAGGGCAGACTGATGCATGTTCATTTTCATCATCTGAGTTAGATGCCACCAGCAGAAGGTTGATTTTCTTTTTTGGTGGTTCGGGTTCTGTAGTTTTCACATCTGAATGTTGCTCTTTTAAGACTTCTGAAAGCATGCTCCACACCTCATCCCTCTCAGATTTTGGAAGGCACTTCAGATTCTTAAACCTTGGGTTGAGTGCTGTAGCTATTTTTAGAAATCTTACATTGATTCTTTCTTTGTGTTTTGTCAAATCTGCTGTGAAAGTGTTCTTAAAATGAACAACATGTGCTGGGCCATCATCCAAGACTGCTATAACATGAAATATATGGCAGAATGCAGGTAGAACAGAGCAAGAGACATACAATTCTCCCCCCAGGAGTTCAGTCACACATTTAATTAATGCATTATTTTTTTAATGAGCGTCATCAGCAAGGAAGCATGTCCTCTGGAATGGTGGCTGAAGCTTGAAGGGGCATACAAATGTTTATCATATCTGGCATGTAAATACTTTGCAATACCAGCTACAAAAGTGCCATGCTAATGCCTATTCTCACTTTTAGGTGACATTGTAAATAGGAGGTGAACAGCATTATCTCCCGTAAATGTAAAGAAACTTGTTTGTCTTAGCAATTAAAGCAATAAAAACAATAATATAAAGTGAGTACTGTACATTTTGTATTCTGCGTTGAAATTGAAATCAATATATTTGAAAATCTAGAAAAACATCCAAAATATTTAATAAATTTCAATTGGTACTCTATTGTTTAACAGTGCGATTAAAACTGCCATTAATCATGATTACTTTTTTGAGTTAATCACATGAGTTAACTGTGATTAATCAACATCCCTAATTTTAAATGATTATAAGTATCAGGCATAGAGATCAAAGTTGGTTTGATAGGAAATAAAAAATCAATTTGCGGTCTAAATTGTACAAAATAAGTAGGATTTTGATCAAGTAGTTTCTCATCCCACTCGATGTTACAGGGATGTTACCATTCTTAATACACAGACTGGATTCCTTTCCCAGCCTTGGACTGATCTCCCCAGTTCAAAGTCTTTGTCTTCCAGATGATCTTCCAGTTGTTGAGATGGGGAAGAAGAGAGGCCAAGTGATGTTGTCACTGTCCCTCTTTTATACTTTCTTCCAGCTGCTAGAAAGATCCTTGCTGTGACGAGCGGGTTAGACAATCCTCAGGGCGTGCGTGCCCTCTCTGAGAAGTCTCTCTGAGAGTGGATTTTTCTTGATGGATCATCAACACCTGTCTGGCCAGTGATAGTTGTTCCTTTGTTGCTTCTGAAAGACCAGCTGTGGGAGTCTTCCAACCATACAACATATTTCAGTAACACATATAGCAATACCTCCTAACTTCACATACAATGATAGTACATCCAACAGGCTACTAATGTTCAACAAATTAAAGACTTATTAAATAATACCTCACAAGGCATATTTTGTACAAAACATATCACAGTGGTGAATATGGGGGTTTCAGAGTGCTATTTTGAGATGCAGAGTGTCACAGAGGTTACATTTCCATTTGTGCATTTCTAAACCACCCATTCCCCTAATACATAGACTGTAAAATGGTTTGCATTTCCTTCGGTGGGGTTGCCACTGAACCTGGTTTTATTGTGCAGGACTGAGCACAGCTGGCTACACTGCCCTGATTGTAGTACTGTGATGAAGGCAGTGATCATCTCCCACACAAAACAACTGGGATCATGAGTCTTCCTGTCTATAATTTGATTAGAAATAAAGCAAAACTTTGTGATTTTTGTCATTACTATGCTACTGGGCAGATCCATGGAGCCACTTCAGTGAGACTCTTTCAAAGTAAGGTTCCTTTCAAAGAAAGACAGGAAGTCAGCAAGACATGGTTAGCAAGCTGGGACTGGGGCAATATAATCCATGGTTAGCATGAGATACTCTAGTATCACACAGATATGCAAGAGGCCAAGGGTAGGAAATGCTACTGCTTTGAGGCCTGTGTTCACTTGTAAACACACTCAGAATTGTTCTTTTTCATCGAATATGCCATTGTCATCTGAAGCCTTTTACAAAACTAAGGAGTTGGTGCTGGCAAATGTCTGACCCACTGCATGATGATGTAGTACAGCATTTACAATTCCTAAACAGAGTAAGGGATATAACAAAGTGCCCCAGAGTAATATTTCTCTTGGGCACTTTGTTATATCCCTTACTCTGTTTAGGTTAGACACTCAGTAGAGTTTTCCATTGATCCTTTTACGGTTTATGGAATACATAGACACTGAATTTGGAGCAGTCTAATTCCGTTGCTAAGGGTGTGTATCCCAAGTTGGCTGTTATAAAATATTAATCTTAGATATATATTTTTTTTAAATCACTAAATATTGTTCCAAGTTCAGATAGCAGAAGCAGACCCACTACTATACTCTTGTATAGAAGTAGTTACAGCTGATTGAAAGATTTCCACTTGAACCGTTTTTTTGTTGGTTTTTTTTTTTGTAAAAATATGCTGTTTTGTCAAAATCATGATGTTTCACAGGAACATTTTGATTCTGACAAAATGTTTCAATGGAAAGAGTGGTGGTGGTTGTTATATTCCTTCCTGCTGTGGTTTGTGCTTTTCTTTCTGTCACCAGCCCAGGGTTTCCCTCACCAACAACTCCTCCCATCATCTGCCAGGGGATTTCCCCACATTCCCACCTCCCTCCTTCCACCAGCCCAGGGTTTTCTCAGGGTGGAAGGAAGAACACAGGGACTTGGGACAGATGGTGAGGGTGGCAATGGTACATTCCCAAATTGGAACATTTGCTTTTCCAGGAAATTCCAAGGGTCAATGTTTCATTCCAATTCAGAACAAAACAAAATCTCAAACACTCAGAATATCCCCAGGACAGAGGTTATGTTTTCCACCCTGCTCTAGTATTTATATGCCACAATACTTAGTACTTACATTTTCCTTAATAAAAGTGCCTCATAACTAAGAAACCACTAACATTCCTTATTTTCAACCACCTTTTGCTTTCCATATTAAAAAATGCCAAAATCATCTAATTAAAATCTACTTTATACTTTTTGTAAGATGAAAATGAAAGTGAGACTCATAGATATTAAATAACGGTCAGGGGACTAATTCAGCACTGTGTCACTTTAGTTTTGCACAGCTGTTACTCCATTCATTTCAATGGAGTGCTACCAGCATAAAACTGGAATAATCCAGACATAATTCAGGCCTCTGGAGTGGAGTACTCTGTTTTCTAATTTATGCAGTACAATTGCTGTGAGGAAATGCTGCTTTTCAGTCTGAGGAATGCTGTGTTTCATTTGTAGGATTTATATGGTTTCCATAGAACAATGGGCCCAGACTTTCATGTAGAGGTGTTTCTCCACTACTCCGGTTTCACACAGATAAATCATGGTCTCAGTACCAGTGTTGTCCTGCTCTCCAGGACATTATTAATGGTTCTGCCTCTCAGTTGTGCCGTGGGCTCTGGAGAGAGGTTTTCGCTATATAGATCCATTCATCACTTATGGGGCTGTTCCCATCACAACCCACATTGGAATACTTCATTTGGGGTGCAGGGATTCCCTAGTGGAAACCATTAGGTTTTATTGTCTTGTGTGGATGGAAGAATTCTCACCATTTTATCTCTCCTGAGTGAAAGCATTGAGAAAAGATAGTATCTGTACTAGGGAGCCATTTAATCTCTTTGCTGGGTGTTCCACCATCTCATTTTCCCCACTACCTTGCTCCTTGGGTGCCTCTATCCAAGTTAGAAGATTGGTAAGGAGATTTATGAGGTACAAATTTCTGGCCACACCTTCACAAGAGTCTTCTCTACAGAAAAGCAAAAATCTAACCCCCAAAATATACTTCCTGCAACCCTTCCTCAGGCTCAGCTTACACTTACCCTATTATGTAAAGTCTGAAGCAGGACTTCCCCCCTACATTTCCCATTAGGCCTTCCTGAAGAACCACTATATTTCCCAAAATTCTTCTCCTTAAAAGGCAAAGGTCCTTAACAGGAGAAATGGGATGTTCCCAGGCATTCACAGAATGAAGGCCCTGTTACAATATCACAGTGATATAAATCTTGCTTCTATTTTGTTAAATTATATGCATTTTAAGGGTATTCTGATGCTTGAATATACACTTTAATGTTTTCAGTGTCTTTAACTAAACAGTGCGGATTAGAGTACAGTCAGGGCTAGTTATAGAGGCAGGAAAGCAGGGAGGGTGCCCTGGACACCAACTTCCAGGAAGTTCTGTATCATTGTGCTGCTTGGATTTTTGTGTTTGTTTTGTTTTGTTTTTCCTCTCTGCTCTTATTGGTGGTCCATTTTTACACCACTAATTGGCAAGCTTTTCTTTCTTTCTTTCTTTCTTTCTTTCTTTCTTTCTTTCTTTCTTTCTTTCTTTCTTTCTTATGCGTGGTTTTTGTTTTCTTTTTTGTTTTTATTTAGCTTGGCAGCTTGTGGAGTTGTGGAGGGGGCGCCCAAAAGATTTTTCACATTGGCTGGCAAAATGGCTAGGGCTGCTCCTGAGTACAATTTAATCTGATTTATGTTTTTCTAATAGCATTAAAATACATTACAACTACTGAAATTGCTTTATTTCATTAACAGGTTTTTCATGGCTTAAATTAAGAAAAGTGGTTGATGTTGTACATACAACAACTGGAGAGTTGCCATCACCAAAGTATGCAAACTACGGTAAAATGACATCTAAACAGTCCATTAGATTGAAAGATTCCTGGAGATAAATCTAATTTTGTTTTGTTTTATGCTTGCAATAGTCATTGATAGTTCCTTTTTATAAGCTTCATATACATCTCACTGTTTAGCTGGGTTGAGGCCATTTGATCAATGGAAAAGGCTCCATATATGCACTGACTGCCCCATTACTTCCACAAATGAATCAGGAGATCTTTTGCATTAGGTTTTAAATATCCCTGAAACAAACTTTGTATAATGACAGACAGGGAAATACAAGTTTAGTTTATAGCAAAGCATCTATATTTTGGATGAAAGATGAAAGAAAGTGCACATAAATACAATTTGAGAACATTGTCCCTCTGTCAGATTATAAAAAATAAATGAGTAGGAGATCGAATTGTGAATTTAAATCCCCTCCCCCCAGTTAATGTTTTTTTAAAGTAACTTGGTATTTAGCTATTTTTCATCATTTTATCTAGATTTGAGTTTTAACATTTTATTTATACAACACATACACACACTTATATATTCATATATATATATATGCATATATTTAAAGACTGAGACTATCAATTAATGTAATGCATAATAAAATAGAAATCCATACAAAATTCAGAATAAAATCTTGCGAACTCCAATATTACCCTAAATGGACTAAGCAGAGCTAAAACGTAAATAAGATCCTCACAAAATTTTACATGAATATTTGACATGTCATTTGTCTTCACAGAGTATGTATCACACACAGTCACCTTTCTGAAGAGTAGCTGTGTCTCATGCTCATTAAACACATTTTTGCCAATCTGTAACAAAATGAAGCTTAGCGGGGAACAAAATATTAACATTAATTCATAATGAAACAATCTCAGATTTCAATTTCATCGATTTTTTTTTATCTAAGATGTTATTGCTTGGTCTACATTAGGGAAGATGTGTATTTTTCTCTAGAAAGTTATGCAGCAGTGCCATGACACTTCCAAACCGCAGACATAATGCAGCCTTTATAGTGAAATGAGGTGAAAGTTATGATAAGAATGTGACATAAAGCCAATTTTGGTGATGACTCCTCTGGTACTTCAAAGCTACACATTTAAATGGAGCACTGCAAGCTGTAGCTATCTGCAAACATGGATTAATTTTTTTCCGAAGAAACGATTCTATCATGGGAGGTAAAAGATTACAAGCATCCTCTCACACCAAACCTTCACAAAAATCCGCTACTTAAAGATTGCAATTGTTAAGATTATTTTCCAGAATTTCCATCTTTTGTTGAAACATAGCATTATCTCTGATAATGATTTTAGAACTTCCACTTATTTATTACAATTCAACCAACATTCCTAAAGTTGTATAATATGATGGCCAAATTGCTAAAGGTATGGAGCCAATTATATCATTAGAATAAAATATTTGAGCTGGTAACCAACAGAAACCATTAATGGTCATTGCAGATACACTCACTGATGGGAAAATAGAAAAACAGATGACAACTACTAATGGGTTTTTAGCAGTTGACACTGCAGTCCTTATGCTCACCGAACTCAAATAGCCAAAGCATGCTCAGGATTTAGGACAAATAAATCATCATGTGATGGGTAGAGATGGCTCAGAGTTGAGAATTATGCAGCAGCCGAGGGTCAATGGTTAGATATAGTTTGGCAGAACAATATAAACAGAGAGGGAGAACTTTTATATAAATACAGAGGGAGAACTTCTGGCCCCACTGAAGTCAGTGGGAGTTTTGACATTCATCCTAAGTTGTTTTGCGGGGCGGGTTTTAGCTGGAGATGTGAGAATGGTATTATGTCTATGGAAACCTGGTCACTGCTTTTGCAATTTTTATCCATTGTTGCTGAAATCAATAAAAGGAACTGCATGCACATGGTAAGTTAAAACTTTTTTTTTTGTCTGATCATTTCTTTCTCACCAAGAAAATGCCCCTCCCCCATAGTTATTGGGAAGGAATTTTGATTGATTGCAGGGGAAGGATAAAGACACAGCAGTAAGGTGGGGGGAGGGTGAAATGAGAGTGTGCATTGCTGGGCTGGGGGTCTGCCACCCTCTATCAGGTCCACAGCCTTCCTTTAGTTGGAGGTGTGGGCTAGGAGACTGGCTCTTGTGAGTCAAGACACCACTTGGCTACTTATGTTAGCCCCGGCTTTTCAGACCTTAAGCCTCTTGTTAGATGATCTCAAGACAAGTTTGTTGAGGAGCTATTGGCCCAACCCATATCAGTGGGGTGGAAAAACATGTGACCTGTGAAATGGCCAGGATAATTCTGGGGGTAGATAGTTTAGTGATGGTGCACAAGGACATACAATATACTAAGCACAAGCTTTTTAGGGATGATGGAGACCATTGGTCAAGTGCAGGGGCCTGACATAGGACTCTGTGACCTTAAGGAATGGGTCAGCAGGAAATAGCTACTGGGCAGTATTGGTGAGGGTGCAAAGATACTAATTGCTGGTGCCCCTAGTGGCCAGAGAGTATAAGGAGAAATTGGTATAGTTCTCAAAAGTAAATAAGACCAAGGAGTATGCTTGTCATCTTTTTGCTTATGGGAAAAAAGAGACCTGAAGTCTTTATGGACCGAGGTCTTCCCTTGGGAACTTTTATCCCCACCCAGAAGGTGGAGAGGATTCAGAAGGGAGCTGAGTTGTAGGGGTGGGCCCAGGGAGGTCTACTCTGAGTTATTGATTGTATTGTGAGAGTCCTGAGTATGGCTCTGGACCCAATTAAATGCCTGTTAATTTAGGAAGGTGGGGTGTATAATGACATTCCCAGTATAGAATAAAGAAAGTTGTGGTCTGCCACTTAAATCCATCCCATTTGTCTTTCATTCATTTGTCTGCATGTATTGATCAATTATTTATGAATTTTAGGTATTGAGTTTAGTTCTGAGAGCCTTAATAGCCAAACTTTGTAAATAGTGAAATCTCTTCAAGCTTAGCAATTTTTAGGTCACTGGATGATTTAACCATACCTGTATTACAACATGTTCCTATTGTGGCTTCCCTGGGAAACAAGAAAAATGGTGGAATTCTTTTAACAGTCAGAGTAATTAACCATTGGAACAATTTAGCAAAGGTTGTGGTGGATTCTTATTCATGGAAATTTTAAAATCAGGATTGGATTTTTTTTCTAAAAGATATGCTGTAGTTTAAACAGGAATTAATTCAGGGATGTCCTCTGGGGTCCTCAGGGATGTTTTATAGGGCCAATGGAGTTCAGACTAGATTATCACAATGGTTCCTTCTGGCCTCAAAAATTTATGAAATTGACATAAATATGCAGTCATGTAGTTTGTCTATTTGGTTTTCTGAAGTGCTTATTGCCATAGTACATGAGCGACTCATGGACAATAATGAATTTTGGTGTGGCAATGACTTTGCCACTGCCTCATTTTCCCTGCACTGGTAAAGTCTTGTACTTCCCTTGGCAGTTCTCTGGCTCCTGGCCTTTCAGTCTCCTACTCAAGTTTGATGATGTCATTGTCAATAAAATTTTGGTAATCAGTTTTAGCATTTATAACTTTCTTTTCCTTTACACTGGCCAGGATGAGAAAGCCAGAAAAAGAAAATGTCCTTGGAAGAGATACTGGTATGGATGGAGAAGGGGAGGATCATTTATTCCCAGATTAATTGTTTTAAGAATTGTACTATCCCAGTACCTATTACAAAATTCACATCCATCCCGTCTTTATGTTGTAACTCTCAAGTTTTTAAGAACACCCATTTTTGATATGGTTGAATGTTACTTCTACAATAGGTAGACTACCACCTTTATATAAAATACACTGAGTGACATGTTGTGAATGTGGTAGAAAAATAGACCCCATATTCTACCACCCGCTGTGTATATCCTAGCTTTCTCTTGGCATTTTTACGTGCTTCTTTGCAGTGTCTAGACATGCTGAGGGAGAAGTCTCCAATAGCTCCAAGGTCACTTTCAGAGTTCTCTTGCTCTAGTTCAGTTGCATTCATTCCGTGCTTGACTTTATGCATTTTGAATCCTGGGTGCATTAATTTATATTTGTCAACATTAAATTTCATTCTCTTTGTCAGCCCATTTACAGAACAAATCCAAACCCTTTTCAATTTCACTTACTGCTTGCTTTGTGTTCACTTGCTTCCCTTCCCCCTAACACAATTCTCTGTTATCACATCAGCAATTTAATTACAGTACTTTACAAATGGCTTTTCGTGTGTTTAGGTAATTAGATTAAAAGGCAATAAGTCTAAATAACGACCCTGGGATTTGGAACCCTTTTTAATATACCGTAGGAGTTGGACAGAGCTCCTCTTACAAATGGTCCCTGAACTTTAAAAAAAAATCTTGCATTAATCTAGTAATTAGTGATGCCATTGTCCTTTCCTGATTTCATTCCATAGTTTATCATTCAAATGGGTAACAAGAAGACTCATATTTTCAAAATGATATGCACTTAACTTAAGCGGAAATTTAATTTGTTTTGCGTGGACCTTTGTGGTAATTATGCACAAAGGGTCATTTGCACCTCAACAATAATAAATATCTGGGAATGAACAAGTCAGACAAAAATCTTGCCTGTAATCCATGTTATATATATCATTCTTTCATTCTTATATATATATATATATATATATATATATATATATATATATATATATATATATATATATATATATATATAAAAGAAATTAATACAAAAATAGCTACAAAATAATACTGTATATTATATACAGTGCCCTTATTAATATTCTGAAAAAGGACATTTAAAAAAAAATAGGAAAAAGTTTTCATTTCTGTTTTAAGAGTGTGCTAGCTACCTCCTAATGAATTGTTAGAACATGTAACAGTATTGACTCTATTATGACAGTGTCAAACTATTAGTGCTACAGTTTCTTTTTAGAAGCTACTTCAATTATGTCCCCATTTCTAGGTGCATTCATATATTATGGGAAAAAATTACACTGTGGACTGAAATTTCACACGCATAGGCTCAGAAGAAAGATTTGGAAAGTTTGCTAAATTTTTGTTTGGCTGTTTTGGATATGTAGTGGTATGAAAGAATGATATTTTGGGGACTTACTTTATTGTTTGTTTCTTTGGTTTGATCTTTACACGTGGCTATGAAAATAATAGCAGTGTTTAGAAGCCTAATTTTTAGAAACAAATTGAGCTCACAATAGCTTACCTGCATTGTATCTGCATTATTGCATGTAAGGAGCTTCTATGTACCTATGTCTATGCAAGCATCTATCTTGCCATGTGCATGTGTAAAACCTGATTTGTTCTAAATAGAGATGTACTTGTGCAAGTTTATGTACAATCGTTGCCTGAAAATAAGGTCCTTCATTGTCAAATTTGCCAATGACAGCTCACCACTTAACTTATGATCTGACCTTGTAGTCCTTATTCAGGCAAATCTTCTAGTAAGTGGGAGCATTGTGCAGGATTGGGCCTTAGTGCCTAAATAAAATTTAATGGTCAATTTCTGCTCAATGAGATGTTGAACGTGTAACATGTTCGACGAAATTTAGTTTAGAAGCAGTGAAATGATGGGCTGTAGGATATTCCTGTATTTTTAATATGAAGTATGTGATTTTTCCAGTTTTAAAAATAAATTATGGAGGTGTGATGCTCCAGACAAGCTATTCTAAGTGTTCATTTATTTAGAGTCATTAACACTAACTGGTCAGAGCAAAGCCTTAATGACGTATCTTAACCTTGACCACTCTAAACATTCACCTCCCGCATCCTCTGACTTCCCCTGTACTCTCATGTCGTCTTTGATCAGTAATATCCTCCTAGCATTCATTATCAACAACCATGTGTATATTCATTTCAAATATCAGGAATTCTCGGGGGTTCTTGCACACTTTGAAACTCAAAAATATTGAAAACACCTATTTTTGGCAAAAATCCCACTTAAATGTGTTTGCACATAATGTGAAAGAAAAGGACAGAGGCCATGACTCTTGGGGCCAGATACTGGGCTCCCATAGGCCTCGCGTTCCCCACTTGAGTGCCACCAACCAGTCTGAACCCTGGCACAGATCATGATCTGGGCCATGGCCTTTATAAAAGAAAAGTTAGACAGAGTGAGAAACAGAGAAAGGGTTTCAAGACAGTTCTTTTGGGCTGTTAGATAACTCTAAATTGTACACATGGTGGGATGAACTAATTCAGAAAAAAATAAGATCCTCACTCTTTGCCTCAAATGCAAAATAAATACTCTTCCTTTTTGTTATTTATTTGAACATGTAATACAAAGAACAGTTTATTCAATAGAACGTCATTGAGAGCCAGATGCTGATACCTTCATACTTGTTGACAGGTATCTCATTTTACAAATAGCCCCATTGATTTTATTTGTGGAGAAAGGAGGCTAGCCCAGATGAGTAAGTTTGTCAGAATCTGGCTCTAAACTGAGAAACAAGTACAATGAAAGATCAGTTATAAACCACAATTAATAAGTGGAAGACTAAGGAATATATATTTTATATAAATATAAATTAAACAACAATAGATCCCACAACACTAGCTTTTTCACAATCCATATGAAAAGGCGATCACACAGTAACATTAGAGAGAAAAAGCTTTATTAAAAATCTGATAAATAAGAATTTTTGAGATATATTTATCCACAAAATTCAAAATCTGTTATCCTTCTTCCACTTCCTTTTGGCCTTTGGGTGTTAAGATCTTAACCTCTAAAAATCTTTTAGCCTCAAAGTCAATGAAAAATAAAAGATTACCCTTGAAAATAGCCTGGAAGTTTGGAAAGTAACATATGGATGCTTGATATTCAAAGTTGTCCTTGCATCTTTGGGATAACATATGTATATCACTTAAATGCACCAGCCTTTTCTTTGCTTTCACAGCCTGCAGAATCCATTCTTTATCAAATACAGTGAAAAGGAAAATGAAGAAGTGACAGACAATGAGATAGATCAGAGGGTTGCTTTCTTTCATCTCCATCCTGAAAGCAATCCTTATTATTTATAAATAGACGTGATATTTAAAAAAAAAAATCCACTCCAATTTGTGGATCAGATTGTTCATCCAAAATTTTCTCCAAAAACTCTGGGACCTTTAACAGAAACTACACTTTTGAATCTCTCTCCTGTGTATTCTCTTTAATTAAAGACCCAGAGGCTGATTTTAGAATGTCGAACTCAGTTTTAATAGTTTCTTGATCTTTAGTAACAAATTATAATTCACTTTGAAATTGTTCAACACATCCTTCCATTTTTACGGCTTTTTTAAAAAGCCTTCACCCATCCCTCATTATCTTTTATGTCATTTAATATAAGCTCCAAAGAGACACTGAACCTCCTCCCTCTTCAAACACATTCTCCAATCAGACTAATTCAATGTTTGGGGAAAGAAACCTGCAGTTCCTTCCCTCATTCTACCCATTGCTGACTGGAAATATTGTTCTAGGGAGTTCTGCTGGATCTATCTATCTATCTATCTATCTATCTATCTATCTATCTATCTATCTATCTATCTATCTATCTATCTATCTATCTATCTATCTATCCAGGGTTTGCTGCTTCCCTGGGTACTTTTTAGTGTACTGCTAGCACATATACCCTGTACCCATAATGAATGTCCACATATGCTGAGCTAGGCATGGGCACAGACTGTGCACAAGTATATACCAATGTCCACACTACCCCTTTTCAGTATGTAATAGTAGTGCTGTCATTTCAGGGATAGTACCCCAGAGTCCTGTGTATCATAGGAGATGCTTTAGGTACTGCCTTGTCGCATGTTGCTGGTACTGTACACTGCCATCACACATTTGGTGATGGCAGCTCCCAGTCATCTGCCAAACTGTGTTGGAGACATGGAGGAAGCATATGATGATGTGGTTCTACTCCTATTACTGATCGCTGTACAAACGTTCATGTGGTGCAGTACTAGGTGCTGGATGGATATGGTCCAGAAAACTTTGAGATGGCAAAGACAGCTGACTCAGAGAGGGAATGAAAATCCACTGTGGTCCCAAAGAACCACAAGAACTCAAAATGTATTGAGTGCCAGGATTACAATGGTATGCCATTCTCTGGCTGGGATTGTAACACAGGACCACTGCTTCTGGTCCCAGAAAAGCAGGAGAATGTGGTGAGACCACATCGTCTTGGAAACAGGGGATGGCAACTAGTGGCTGCAGAACTTCAGAATGAGGAAGCAGATCTTCATCAGTTGTTCAAGGAATCTACACAAATCCTCCAGCATCATTTCAGAAACCCATACAAGTGCAGAAGCAGGTGGCTCTCACCCTTTGGAAACTGGCAACACTTGACAGTTACTGGTCAATTGCAATCCAGTTTAGAGTGGGGAAATCAGCTGTCAGGGCAGTGGTTGTTCAGGTTTGTCAGGCTATCTATATTGTGATGTACCCAAGCATGGTTGCCATAAACCATATCCCTGAAATGACTGTGGGATTTCAGAAGATGCGTTTCCAAACTGTGTGATGGCCATCAACAGAACACACATCCCTATATTTTGCCTGCCAAAACAAGCTAGTGAATATGTGAACCAAAAAGGTTACTATTAATTGGTTCTTCAAGGCTTAGTGGTCCACAGGGGTTGTTTCATGAACAGAAATATTGGACACATGGGGTTGTACAAAAGGAGGGAAGAAGGGATTTTGTTCTCTTAAAATGACGTGATTATATACTGTGTTTCTGTGATTACATTTATTTTGGGGGAGCCAACATACCCATTCCTACCTTGGCTCATGAGACTGTATACTGACATCACCATCCCAAGAGAAAGTGAATTCAGCTACAGACTGAGTAGTTGCAGAATGGTGGTAGAGTGTGTCTTTGGGCATCTGAAAGCCCACTGGCAATTCTCCAAACCTGTCTGGCTTCCATTGTGGCCAACACTGTTTGGATTATCATGTCATGCTGTGCCTTGCACAACATATGTGAGGCTAAAGGGAATACTTCTATAGTCAGTGGGCACAGGACAGATCTATTGCTCAAAGCCTGTACAAGCAGTCAGATCCCATCCATGTGTACACAGCTCCTAGTTCCCAGGAGGCCCGGGAAATTCATGATGCTTTATGCTCATATATTAACAAACAGCGGGGAGCCAGAAGGTGACTTGGGACTGTGCTGAAGGTTGCTATTGTGATGCTATGGTGCATATGGAAAAACTCAATAGGGCATTGTCACATACTTCCATTGTGACATACCTTGGTGGGTTGTGATGACCTGCAGCTGACATTAATGTGCTAACTTAAAGCAGACAAAGGTGAATAAGAATAAGAATGAGAATTGGCTGTAAGTATATATGTGGGTAAGATCTGAAATATTCATTAACCTGGTGAGTAATGTGCCTGATCCTTTGGGATTGGTAGATTGGAGGGCCAAATCGCACTTGGAGCTGCAGCTAGCAAGAGATGTCAAGAGTAACAAGAAGGGTTTCTTCAGGTATGCTGGCAACAAGAAGAAAGCCAAGGAAAGTGTGGGCCCCTTACTGAATGAGGGAGGCAACCTAGTGACAGAGGATGTGGAAAAAGCTAATGTACTCAATGCTTTTTTTGCCTCTGTTTTCACTAACAAGGTCAGCTCCCAGACTGCTGTGCTGGGCATCACAAAATGGGGAAGAGATGGCCAGCCCTCTGTGGAGTTAGAGGTGGTTAGGGACTATTTAGAAAAGCTGGACGTGCACAAGTCCATGGGGCCGGATGAGTTGCATCCGAGAGTGCTGAAGGAATTGGCGGCTGTGATTGCAGAGCCCTTGGCCATTATCTTTGAAAACTCATGGCGAACGGGGGAAGTCCCGGATGACTGGAAAAAGGCTAATGTAGTGCCAATCTTTAAAAAAGGGAAGAAGGAGGATCGTGGGAACTACAGGCCAGTCAGCCTCACCTCAGTCCCTGGAAAAATCATGGAGCAGGTCCTCAAAGAATCAATCCTGAAGCACTTACACGAGAGGAAAGTGATCAGGAACAGTCAGCATGGATTCACCAAGGGAAGGTCATGCCTGACTAATCTAATCGCCTTTTATGATGAGATTACTGGTTCTGTGGATGAAGGGAAAGCAGTGGATGTATTGTTTCTTGACTTTAGCAAAGCTTTTGACACGGTCTCCCACAGTATTCTTGTCAGCAAGTTAAGGAAGTATGGACTGGATGAATGCACTATAAGGTGGGTAGAAAGCTGGCTAGATTGTCGGGCTCAACGGGTAGTGATCAATGGCTCCATGTCTAGTTGGCAGCCGGTGTCAAGTGGAGTGCCCCAGGGGTCGGTCCTGGGGCCGGTTTTGTTCAATATCTTCATAAATGATCTGGAGGATGGTGTGGATTGCACTCTCAGCAAATTTGCGGATGATACTAAACTGGGAGGAGTGGTAGATACGCTGGAGGGGAGGGATAGGATACAGAAGGACCTAGACAAATTGGAGGATTGGGCCAAAAGAAATCTGATGAGGTTCAATAAGGATAAGTGCAGGGTCCTGCACTTAGGACGGAAGAATCCAATGCACCGCTACAGACTAGGGACCGAATGGCTAGGCAGCAGTTCTGCGGAAAAGGACCTAGGGGTGACAGTGGACGAGAAGCTGGATATGAGTCAGCAGTGTGCCCTTGTTGCCAAGAAGGCCAATGGCATTTTGGGATGTATAAGTAGGGGCATAGCGAGCAGATCGAGGGACGTGATCGTTCCCCTCTATTCGACACTGGTGAGGCCTCATCTGGAGTACTGTGTCCAGTTTTGGGCCCCACACTACAAGAAGGATGTGGATAAATTGGAGAGAGTCCAGCGAAGGGCAACAAAAATGATTAGGGGTCTAGAGCACATGACTTATGAGGAGAGGCTGAGGGAGCTGGGATTGTTTAGTCTGCAGAAGAGAAGAATGAGGGGGGATTTGATAGCTGCTTTCAACTACCTGAAAGGGGGTTCCAAAGAGGATGGCTCTAGACTGTTCTCAATGGTAGCAGATGACAGAACGAGGAGTAATGGTCTCAAGTTGCAATGGGGGAGGTTTAGATTGGATATTAGGAAAAACTTTTTCACTAAGAGCGTGGTGAAACACTGGAATGCGTTACCTAGGGAGGTGGTAGAATCTCCTTCCTTAGAGGTTTTTAAGGTCAGGCTTGACAAAGCCCTGGCTGGGATGATTTAACTGGGAATTGGTCCTGCTTCGAGCAGGGGGTTGGACTAGATGACCTTCTGGGGTCCCTTCCAACCCTGATATTCTATGATTCTATGATTCTATGAACTTTTTATATGATGAACAAGATTTTCAGTAATCCTCATCATATTTCACTTGGCCATCTGGGTGGGAGCTCAAGGCTAGGTTGCTTTAAGGGAACTGTATTTCTGGCTTCTGGGTAACCAGTAAGCTCTTGTAGAAGCTGTTTTGTTGCTGGCTTGATAAATCTAAGTATTAGAAATAACCACCGGGTTTGGGGATTGTCTGCCTCATTCTTTGCAGTTTGCCCTGATCGTGTAATCTCCGTGTGGCTCCCCTGGAACACTGGGCACACATGGTTTTATACTGAGGAGAGTTTTAATGCACTTTAAAGGCATTGCTAAGGGATGTTTTTGTTATATGTTAACTGCTCTGTTTCAGATGGTTTTATGGGAAGCACTTAAGCATTGTTAAGTAATTAAAAAAAAGTTCTGTCAAGGACTTCCCACATTCCTTCCTCCCAACGTTTTCTGACTGTGTTGCTTAAAGCACTTACCAGGTGCTATGCATGATTACTCCCATGAAATGAGTACTCACATGGTTTCCAGTGGTGACTGTTTGGTGGGGTAGTGGAGAAGGGATCATAAAAGCTCCATGTCTCCCAGAACTTCCTCCAGTACTTCCTGCAATGTCTCTGCTGCCTCCCTCACCCTGCCCCTCATTCGCATCCTTCATACGATGAAGCCAGTGGGGCCAAGAAGGGAAAGTCATGAGTCATTTCAGGCTCTGCACAGGCAGCCCTGGAGAGCCCCCCCCCCGAGTTCGTTTTAGCAAGGGCATGTGCTAGGTCCTCTCTTGCCGCGATTATTGCAGTTTGGTACAGGAGCCTGAGGTGGTTCGTGCACTCCTGGCACTGTAATGGAGCCCGGTGAATGCCTGCTTCCTTCCAGGAGAGGATTGCCAATCTGGTCAAAGTCATGGAGGACGGTGTACACTGACCACACATTAATCCGCACCCAAGTGTGCTCCAGAGACCAGGAGGCTAGTCTCGGACCATGAGCACCTGTACTGATCAATACAGTTAGCAGAAAACTGTTCTGAAATGCTTAGAGCTGGTTGCTATTACCAGTGGTGAATGGGAGTCAAGGACCTTTGGGTATGGTTCAGGCAGCAAAGGGATCAGTACACTGTGGGAATGGCCCTGGAAGAATATTGATATATGTGGTCTGGTACATGCCCCTTGTCCCCATCCACACTGCACAGTAGAATGAGTAAGGACCATGCCACAGCGGAGGTGTGTACATAGCAACACCCCTCACGCATGCTACTTTTCATGCACTAGACTGTCTCTCAGGAACATGCCACAGGACTTCAGATGTGGTCAATACGGGGGTTATAGCACAACAATGCTCTGGTAACCATGTTCTGTCACAAGACATAAATGCAGCCTCTCTGGCTTCTATTACTGTAGTATCTGAGCACAGTAATTAATGTGTTTATCCTAAAAATACTCCTGTGAGGTAGGGGATTTATTATCTGCTGTAACCCTCCTATTGTCCACATCTGCAGACTAAGGCACAGAGAGAAATACTTAAAGGAGAGATTTTCAAAAGTTGAGTAAACAAGTTAGGTGCCTAACTACAACCGCCTTTCAATGAGAGTTAGTCCGTAACTCACCAAGGCTATGTATACACTACGCCTATGTCAGTAAAACTTATGTCGCTCAAGGGTGTGAATATTCCACCTCCCTGAGTGACGTAAGTTACACTAAAAGTAAAGGAGTACTTGTGGCACCTTAGAGACACAAAAAGAAAAGGAGTACTTGTGGCACCTTAGAGACTAACCAATTTATTTGAGCATAAGCTTTCATGAGCTACAGCTCACTTTATCAGATGCATACTGTGGAAAATACAGAAGATGTTCTTATACATACAAACCATGAAAAAATGGGTGTTTACCACTACAAAAGGTTTTCTCTCCCCCCACCCCACTCTCCTGCTGGTAATAGCTTATCTAAAGTGATCACTCTCCTTACAATGTGTATGATAATCAAGTTGGGCCATTTCCAGCACAAATCCAGGTTTTCTCCCCCCCCCCCCAAACCCACTCTCCTGTTGGTAATAGCTTATCTAAAGTGATCACTCTCCTTACAATGTGTATGATAATCAAGGTGGGCCATTTCCAGTACAAAAAAAAAAAGTGGGGGGCAAGAAAACCTGGATTTGTGCTGGAAATGGCCCACCTTGATTATCATACACATTGTAAGGAGAGTGATCACTTTAGATAAGCTATTACCAGCAGGAGAGTGGGGTGTGGGGAGAGAAAACCTTTTGTAGTGGTAAACACCCATTTTTTCATGGTTTGTATGTATAAGAACATCTTCTGTATTTTCCACAGTATGCATCTGATGAAGTGAGCTGTAGCTCACGAAAGCTTATGCTCAAATAAATTGGTTAGTCTCTAAGGTGCCACAAGTACTCCTTTTCTTTTTGCGAATACAGACTAACATGGCTGCTACTCTGAAAACTGTCATAAATTACACTGACATAAATGCTAGTATACACAATACTATGTTGGTGGGAGAGCTTCTGCTGACAACATAGCTTATGTCGCTGGCAGTGGTGGTTTTTTTATGCCGATGGGAGAGCTCTCTTCCATCAGCATAGAGCATCCTCACCTCACGCGCTGCAGCAGGGCAGCTGTACCAGCACTGTAAGTGTAGACATGCCCTTACTTGCTGTTAAAAATCCCACCCTAAGTGACATAGCCATGGCTCACAGTGAGTCTTTGAAAAAGTTGGCTAATGAAACTTCTCCTATGAGGCAGATCCTGACACTCATACTTAACTTGGGTAGTGTCTTGCTTCTTGAGCAATCTCATTGCAAAGAGTGGAACTACTTGTGAGTAAAGCATATCACTTGATGTGAGCAAGAGAGACATCATCAGCACAGGTGTGAATTTCTTTTATTGGGACCCATTATTATGCACTTGCTACAAAACCAAACCAAACCAAAACTCTGAACCTTTATCTCAAACACAAGAGAAGAAACTATCCTGACATAAAAATGAAACAACTCTGAAACATTCTAGAGACACAGAGAAAACAAAAACCAAGAAAACTTTCTTTCAACTGATCTCACCCTCTCTTAATGTCTCTGTCATTTGTATAAATTTCATTACCTTACAAAGAATAAAGAGAGAAGTTTTCCTCACACTGTGCTACATTTTTAATGATGGCTTCTCATTTTGTATCTGAATTTTTACAGCTACAATAACTCAGAGGTGCAAATGCTAGCAATTATATAGTCAAGCATGTCATATTAGACATCACACAGCTACCCTAGCTTCTAAATCATATCATGTGCATACACATCAAATGCACCTCAATTTTACATCCACAGTTGGTTGAGGCCCTTTAAAAATGCCTCAATTCTGTTCTCTCAACATTTACATCTGATAGATTATAAAATCAAATTAAAGTTTAGGCTTTCAACTATCATAATTCAGAGAAAACAAATGGGAAACAGCAAATCCTGTTTTGCTGTTGGATGGTAAAACTCCTCAGAGAAGAATTCCCAAGTAAGTTCTCACAGCCTCTGCAAACGAATGTGCTCTTTGCAAAGTGAGTGCATGGTATGAACAGATGGTATCCTCCCCTGACTAAACACAGCTACATCTACAGCAGTCATCTACTAAATATCCAGGAGGAATAAAGAACTGTTTCCTCCCCACTTCCTCCTCTGAACTGCTGCTACTGCCAAAAATGCCTCACCTCTCACGATACTTGTTGCTGCTCCACCAGTCACGATGACCGGCAGCCTACAGTAATGTCATCTAAAATCCAACTTCCCATGCTCCTGCCAGGGCTCAGGTGGGGGTCATGATACAGGAGTCTCCATGTTATGGTGGGAAGGAATGAAAAATGCAATATTATAAATCATGCACAAAAATTAACATTTTAGAAACTGGGTACCCTGGTGATTGGGTGTTTTAAAAACATGGAGAGGGAGAGAGAACATTCTGAAACTTCCCCCAGCAATGTTAACTGTGGAATTCCTGTTTATGTTTTGTGGTTCATGTTTCACAACAAATGATTGTGCTGTGGCAAACCACAAATTATTGGGAGAAATCTCTGTGACAGGAACCTGACAGAGTTTTCGTCCTCGCTGAAGTCCTTTTCTTGTAAGGTTTACCATGAGTGGTCTGTTGGACCCTCAGTTTGTAGCATTAAGTTTGTTGGCTTTTTAAAGAAAATAAAAGAATCTGCTGTTATTTCATGGAGTTCATGAACCAAGAAAGTGTACATAGGCCTGACTCAATCCCCACTGAAGTCTGTGAGGGTATGTCTACACTGAAGTTGGGGCCAAGCCTCCCAGCACAAGTAGATGGGCTCACACTAGCTTGATTTGAGCTAGCAGACTAAAAATAGCATTGTGGATGATGTGGCTCCAGTGGACACTCAACCAGCCAAGCGAGTTCAGACTCAGGGGGTCAGGTCACCACTGCCTGAGCTGCAGCAGCCACCCTGCTGTATGAGTACACTAACCTGAGCCCCGCTAGTGCAGCTGTTTACCTGGCTCACTCCCAGCTCATGTTCCACTCAAACAATGGAACTATCATCCACCAGAGCGAGTCTTCTTGGCAGGTGGCACAAGATTATAGAACTCACTCCTGTAACACAATAGAATGACCATGAATCTCAACAGATTCAAAACAAACAGCACATCATACTTATTTAAGTATACTCACAACAACTAAACCCTGTGTTTATGTGGTATACGTATAACATAATTAAATGCATAAGTTGATCAGCTACCATGATGATCAGTGCAGCATGATACATAGATAAAATGAATCTGCAGCCTGATAGATTAGAAGTAAGGTCGTTGTCTGGAAACTAACGCCATGAAGGGAGGTACAGGACTGGGAACCCAGGAAGGATTATCCATGAACTTTTGGATGCTTATCTGCATCAAACCCAACCCTTTTACTTTGTTACTAGTGATTCATCTGAGATGCAAAAATCTTGTAGATATGGGATCAACTTTTGGTTCTCTTATGTCAGTTACACTTATCATATATGTGCTATTTTAACTGTGGTTCATTCTTCTTCTATGGACTTGTAAATGTGAGATTATGACACTGCTGCAAAGGCTGGGAAACAAAGTAACTTGGTGAAAACCAGGGAGTTCACTTGAATAATTCCTTTTTCTTAGATGTTAGTAATACAGATATATCAGCTCTGCCTTGCAGTCAACTTCTCCTTGAGTATTGCACTGTAATTTATGGAATAATAATATGCTGTTCTGTGAATAAAAAGTATAATTGCTGTATCTGTTAATGGAATCTGAAAGTAACAACAGGTATTAGTTCAAAATATATTTAGTGCTTAATTAAACTTTTTTTTCCTGCTTGCATACAATATATTCTATAAACAACAATGCATCAATATTTCATAAAATGCAATTATGCTAACAACTGAACACTGTGCATCATTAACTAACAAAATCCATCTACAATATAAAATTCATTATTAAATAAAATATATGCAAAGTATATTTACAAAATAAAAAAAACATGGAAAAGTTAATATGAAATGCACATAATATGATTAAAAGTAAGATTTATGGTATTTCTCCTCACCAATATCCCTGATCCTACAAATCTCTACATTTTCAAAGGCTTTTTGAAAGTTTAAATGTAGGCGATAAATAAGAATATAACCACTTTCATTCAAGAATCCTAAATCACTTTACAAATACTCATTAACTGAACCTCACGACTCCCTTCTGGAGTAGAGAAGTGTTATAATACCTGTTTTACAGATGTTTACCCATCATGCAAAATGTATTTTCAATCCCCTTGCACAAGTTGTACTATGGCAGAAAGAGAACCCCTTCCAGTTTTGCACTCCTACTCCAGTACTACATCATCTCTACCACTTGCAACCAATAGTTTTAGAGGCTTGACAAAATATACATCTCTCACTTTTATTCATTTTAATTAGGACTTTCTCTAAAATATTACAAGAAGGTTTTGGTACCCATAGATGATAGACATAGATTCACAGACTTTAACATCAGAAGGTACCATTGTGATCATTTAGTCCCGCAGCTCCCATTGGCCAGGAATGGTGAACTGCAGCCACTGGGAGCTGCGGAAGGCCGTGCATGCGGATGCTTAATGTAAACAAAAAGTCTCGTGGCCTGCCAGTGGATTACCCTTATGGGCCGCCTGCAACTTGCAGGCCACAAGTTGCCTACTACTGATCTAGTCTGACTTCCTTCATAATACAGGCCATAGAATTTCACCCAGTGATTTCCTGTAGCAAGCCCATAACTTCCAGATGAGCTAAAACATATCTTCAAGAAAGATATTCAATTGATTTAAAGAATTCAAGTGATTGACAATATACCAATTCCCTTGATAACTTGTGCAATTGTTAATTATCCCCACTCTTAAAAATGTGCCTTATTACATAGTTATGAGTGCTGCTCCTATTGCAAGTGGCAAATTACTCTGATTATGGATAATGTTGCTACGTGTTGTTAGATGTTTGACTGTGTGTGCTCTCTCTGTATGCTGTCCCAGCTCTGCACAGATAGTTGGCAGAGCAGACCTTGATTGCACTGCCCAATAACCACACAGCTGTTTGTAGTGAAGGAACTCAGTCAAGTTTATTGTCAATGAAGCACGGTCCTAATGTCCTGGGTCAATGGTTGGAGGTACACTAACATATGCATGCCCATTGCAATGCACTAGCTCAGTTAATGGCGGGACTTTCCATTATGCCTGAGGCCAGCCAATGACATTCTCTCTGAGACTCCATTTAATACCCCATACAAACAAGTTATGTATTGCCCTCCGATGTGTCTGGGTGCCACTTTCTGGAGTATGTAGGTGCCACCCTCTGATGTATCTGAGAGCCACCCATTATCTTGTATTTGTTGGTTTGATCAAAACATCTCAATCCATCATGCTGTCATTCTGACCTTATCTTTAGGATGGGTCAGCATTTTCCTGTTATCTTCGGGAATGTGTTGGTATTGAGGTATTTTGGTACCATGTCTTTGGATTGAGTATGTGTTTTGTCCCTAGCACTTTCTTATGTATGTGTGTTTCTGCAATATCAGCCCTGTTCTTGACGGATTCTGTGAGCAGGGTCTGCCTCTTGCTCACAACTTACTTTTGCTTAACAAAGTTTTGATCACTACTTTTGCCCAGGCCTCAGGCCTCATACCAGGCTTCTGATACAAGGCCTTATGTTTCAGGCTCTCTTCCTATTACAGATAATAATCCATAACTTTTTTCCTCAGAATTTGTGGGGATTAACTAGGATCACACATCTAACCAGAACTTTATATCATCCACTCTCCCTCAAATAGTTTGGCTGAATAGATTGTTTAAATGATAAAAAGAAGACTACTGTTTTTTTTAAAAAAGTGCACTCATGAAAAGAAACCGGTGAACCTCATCTTTTCATACAGAGTGATGTAATGTTACAAAGTATCGTATCCATTTTTCTATAGTACTTAAGGGTAAAGAAAATAAATTTGTAAATTTCAGGGAATGGAAGTGTAGCGTAATTGGATAAATAATGAGTAAGGTTAAAAGTTTGTCATGGTTATTTTTAGTAAAAGTCACAGACAGGTTACGGGCAATAAAGAAAAAATCATGAAAGCCCATGATCTGTGCCTAACTTTTACTAAAAATAACTGTGACAAAATGGGGTTGAGCCTGAGCCCTGGTGCCCCGGGCTCCAGCTCCCACTGCCACTGTGGCTGAAAGCTCTGGGGTCCTCTGGGCACCCGCTGTGGTTCGGAGCTCTTAGGTTCCCAGCTGCCTGTGGCGACTTGGATCTGTGGGGCTGGCATTGGGAGCTCCGGGTCCCCCTGCTGTCTGTGGCTGCTGAGAGCTGCAGGGGCTCCTGCCTCCTGCAGCAGCTCAGAACTGCGAGATCCCCTCAACCCATGGTGGAGGTGAGCTGCAGGGGCCCCTGCAGTGGTAGGGAGCTCCAGGTCTTCCCCACCCCACTGGTGGCTGGGAGCTATGAGGGCACCTACTGACTACAGTGGCTCAGAGCCCCAGGGCACCCATCTGCTGACAGCTCCAGCCCTGATGCCTCAGGGCTGAAGCGGAAAATATCATGGAGGTCACAGAAGTCACAAAATCAGTGACTTCTGTGACATAGTCTTAGTCATGAGTTCTCTCTAATAGTATAACAGGCTGTTCAGGAGGGCTAGCTCAGTGCAGGGGGAGAGAGAGCTCAGGGGTTTAAGCATTGGCCTCCTAAACCCAGGGTTGTGAGTTCAATCCTTGAGGGGGCCATTTAGGGATCTGGGTCAAAAATTGGGAACTGGTCCTGCTTTGATCAGGGGGTTAGACTAGATGATCTCCTGAGGTCCCTTCCAACCCTGAGATTCTATAATTCCTCCTGTTTGCTGTGAGTAAAGTAATTTTAAGACTGGCTCTGTGTGTGACAACCTCTCCGCAGGAAAGACTAAAGATGCCATATTACAGTTACTATGTGATGAATATGTAATGTATATCAAATCACAAAGGACTTTCTGCTGGACCCCCCTGCACCAGGGCTTGGGCTCAACCCCATTTTGTCACAGTTATTTTTAATAAAAGTTAGGGACAGGTCATGGGCTTTCATGATTTTTTGTACAGTGCCTAGTGCAATGGGCCCCATTCTTGGTTGGCTCTTAGGCACTACTATACTACTTTCCAGATCACAGACCCTGGTTCTCATGGGAGACTTCAATCACCCTGACATCTGCTGGGAGAGCAAAACAGCAGTGCACAGACAATCCAGGAAGTTTTTGGAGAGTGTTGGGGACAACTTCCTGGTGCAAGTTCTGGAGGAACCAACTAGGAGCTGTGTTACTCTTGACCTACTCCTCACAAACAGGGAAGAATTGGTAGGGGAAGTAGAAGTGGGAGGTGAGGCTGAGCAGTCTGTAGTTCCCTGGATTCTCCTTCCTCCCTTTTTAAAAATGGGCACTATATTTACCTTTTTCCAATCATACAGGACCTCCCCCAATTGCCACAAGTTTTCAAAGATAATGGCCAATGGCTCTGCAATCACAGCAGCCAACTCCCTCAGCACCCTCGGATGCATTGCATCCAGCCCCATGGACTTGTGCATGTCCAGCTTTTCTAAATAGTAATTAACCTGTTCTTTCACCACTGTGGGCTGCTCACTTCCTCCCCATACTGTGCTGCCCAGTGCAGCAGTTTGGGAGCTGACCTTGTCTGTGAAGACCGAGGCAAAAAAAGCATTGAGTACTTCAACTTTTTCCACATCATCTGTCACTAGGTTGCCTCCTCCATTCAGTAAGGGTCCCACACTTTCCATGACCTTCTTCTTGTTGCTAAAATACCTGTACAAACCTTTCTTGTTACCCTTCACATCTCTTGCTAGATGCAACTCCAATTTCACTTTGGCCTTCCTGATTACATCCTTGCATGCTCGAGCAATATTTGTATGCTTCTCCCTAGTCATCTGTCCAAGCTTCCTTTTTGTGTTTAAGCTTACTGAAGATTTCACTGTTAAACCAAGCTGGTCACGGGTCATATTTGCTATTCTTTCTGCACACCAGGAAGGTTTGTTCCTGTGCCCTCAGTAAGGCTTCTTTAAAATATAGCCAGCTCTCCTGGACTACTTTCCCCCTCATATTAGCCTCCCAGGGGATCCTGCCCATCAGTTCCCTGAGGGAGTCAAAGTCTGCTTTTCTGAAGTCTAGGGTCCATATTCTGCTGCTCTCCTTTCTTCCTTTTATCAGGATCCTGAACTTGACCATCTCATGGTCACTGCTGCCCAGGTTGCCAACCCCTCAGTCCCTGGAAAAATCACAAAGCAGGTCCACAAAGAATCCATTTTGAAGCACCTGGAGGAGAGGAAGGTGATCAGGAACAGTCAACATGGATTCACCAAGGGCAAGTCATATGACCAACTTGATTGCCTTCTATGATGAGATAACTGGCTCTGTGGATATGGGGAAAGAGGTGGACGTGATATACCTTGACTATAGCAAAGCTTTTGATATGGTCTCCCACACAGTATTCTTGCCAGAAAATTAAAGAAGTATGGACTGGATTAATCGACTAGAAGGTAGATAGAAACCTGGCTAGATCGTCGGACTCAATAGATAATGATCAATGGCTTGATGTCCAGTTGGCAGCTGATATTAAGTGGAGTGCTGCAGGGGCCAGTCCTAGGGCTGGTTTTGTTCAACATCTTCATTAATGACCTGGATGATGGGGTGGATTGCACCCTCAGCAAGTTACAGATGACACTAATCTGCAGGGAGAGGTAGATACTCTGGAGGGTAGGGATAGGACCCAGAGTCACCTAGATAAATTGGAGAATTGGGCCAAAGATGAGGTTCAGTAAGGACAAGTGCAGAGTTCTGCACTTAGGAAGAAAGAATCACATGCACTGCTACAGGCTGCAAACCGACTGGCTAAGTGACAGTTCTGCAGAAAAGCACCTGGGGATTACAGTGGAGAAGAAGCTGGATATGAGTCAACAGTGTACCCCTGTTGCCAAGAAAGGTAACGGCATATTGGGCTGAAATAGTAGGAGCATTGCCAGCAGATCGAGGGAAGTAATTATTCCCCTATATTTGGCACTGGTGAGGCCACATCTGGAGTATTGTGTCCAGTTTTCGGCCCCCCACTACAGAAAAGATGTGGACAAATTGGAGAGGGCAACCAAAACGATTAGGGGGCTGGGGCACATGACTTACGAGGAGAGGCTGAGGGAACTGGGCTTATTTTTAGTCTGCAGAAGAGACGAGTGAGGGGGGATTTGATAGCAGTCTTCAACTACCTGAAGGGGGGTTCCAAAGAGGATGGAGCTCAGCTGTTCTCAGTGGTGGCAAATGACAGAACAAGAAGCAATGGTCTCAAGTTGCAGTGGGGGAGGTCTAGTTTGGATATTAGGAAAAATGATCTCACTAGGAGGGTGGTGAAGCACTGGGATGTGTTACCTAGGGAGGTGGTGGAATCTCCATCTTTAGAGGTTTTTAAGGCCTGGCTTGACAAAGCCCTGTCTAGGATGATTTAGTTGGGGTTGGTCCTGTTTTGAACAGGGAGTTGGACTAGATGGCCTCCTGAGGTCTCTTCCAACCCTAATCTTGAATGATTCTATGGTTCTATAATAAACATATTCAAGAAATAAAATAATGGATTAGATGATTTAATGGAGCTTTTCCATGCATAACTTCTATGGTTCTATGAAAACAGCTGGTTGACCGTATAATAACCTTCATATTTTACTAAAGAAAAGTTTATAAATGACTAAAGCAATACTTATACAGCAACTTAACTTTTTAGGCACAATCACGCAGCTCAGAGAAAACTAATACACACACCGTTTTAATCTTAACCTTTGTCAATGCACTGCACTGTGCTAATTTTAATGCTGTATTTTAGTGAAAAATGTTAAACACCACTCGAATAGTAATGGCAGATAATTACTTCATTAAGATTGGTCAAATGATTGCAAAGTTATGAAGCAGTGGGTAGGTAAAAATTAAACAGCTGTGAGAAATGACTCTGTCATGTGAGAAACAGTTTTTTGACTAATTGTAGTCCTGGCCTTCATTATAATCATGTAAAGCAGGAATCACTAATGCATAGAAGATGTTTTGCCCTCTTTGCTCCTGCTGAATCAAATTCAGATGCATTTTTGGGTATCCAGTTCTCCTGCCAGAACTTGACAAACAGTAACACTCCACTAGCTTATGGTCTTATCTCTTGAAACTCCTGTATTTTTTATGCATGGAAAAGCAATGTGTGGGTTTTTTTGTTTGCATGTTTGTATATTTGTTTGCATAAATGTGGGTCATTAAGCAATGTATTTACAACTCTGAAAATGTGGAAATTCCTGTAAGTGATATAGAAATATATATTTTGAACTGTATTAAAAGAACAACAACAACAACAACAGAGACTCAAACATAAATTAGAATTCCATGCTTTTTAGACTCTTTCAGTATAAGTGGAAACAAGGGTATTATTTGTTTCTCCAGACTGATCCTGACTAACACATCATAGAGTTAGAGTTTGAGAAGCACTCTAGGTAGAGTAGTTTTGTGTTACTACAAGTAACATCACCAAAAATTCAAATAAGGCCTTAACCCTTTTCATAACTTACCCCATTGGGTCTCAGTTATATAAGGCCCTATGTACATTATGGGATACATTATGCCATACTAAAATGAGCACAGTGGTCCCTTCTGCCTTGGAATCGATGAGTCTATGTCATCAGTTTTTAAAGGAGTCTGCATTAAAATCAGTGTTTCCCTAAATGTTGATAGCTTGCTGTGACTCAGTTTTTAAAACTATGCTTGCAACAATAAATAGACTTTGTTAATGAATGACTTTGAAAGGTGGATAACACTACCACAAGATTTTACTCACAAAGGTTTCTTCCTGCCATTCTGTGCCCTGTGACCCCTTGCTGGTTTTGTGCCCTGTTGTTCCTTTCCAGGTTCCCAAGCAGTAGGGTCCCTTAACGGAGGATCCCCACCACGTACTGAGCTCTGTGTAACAGGTGATACAGATTACCTTTTCCACGTAAGCTCTGCAGATCTGTTGGGAGGACAATAAGCATTCACCACCCTACCCCACCCCTGGTCCTTTGAGGTAGAGGCATGCTGCCTTGGAGGTGGCTGACTCTTTCATTTGATGCAGAAGGGCTGAGACCTGTGCACAGACACTTCAGGTGGAGACATAGGATGCCAGAATTGGCCTTTTGGGAGGTAGAAACTCTTCAGGTTTATCTTTCGTCCATAATGCTAAAATATGAACCCAACTCAGATCCATAATTTGAACACGTTTCAGAAATGTGAGATGTGTTTGAATTTTGAGCCTTTCAAAAGTTATTTGGAAATAACTGAAACTCTTTACTTCTTGGCTAAATACAACTCTGTAATGTGAAAAAAACCCCTAATGTTGACAATTTATATCTTAAAAATCCTAATTGTGCAAGAACACAGAGAACTAATTCAGCAGATAAGATTTCTCTAGCCAAGGCTGTTATCCTTCATCTGTAACTTCTTCAAATTAAGCTGAAGTCAGCTACACTGTGTCTTTCTTTCTTTCTTTCTTTCTTTCTTTCTTTCTTTCTTTCTGACAAGAGATTTGCATTGTGAAGGAACACATCACAGTGTTGGCTCTTAAGGTATGGTGATAAGTCTGTGCAGTAAAACTCATACAACGTGGCTTCATTAATTTGTATAACTAATAAAACTCTTTAGTTGTTTATTAAGTCTTTCAGCTTTCCAGATGTTTGGCACCAGTTGTTCTTCACAGCTCTTTAAACTTTAGAGTGAAGGCCTATGAGTATGGTGGCATTTAATTTTGCCTTTAAAATAAAACAACCTCTGGTTTTCTAAAATATCCTAATGAATAAAAGATAAAAATGTAAAGAAATTGACTTCAGTCAATCTTCATGTATTATTCAATACTCTTCTCTGTGTGTGCAGTATCTAGATACTATTTAATTAGCTACCTTGGGCAGAAAAGCCCTGGTTTAGAGTGTTGAAAATAATAGGTTTCAGAGAGCAATTAAAGGTAAATATGGAATTAGGTTGCCTAGTGCAAGGTGACAAGCATCTGGCAACATTTCAGTTATAGTCCTATACATTATTTAATTGCAAATGGAAAATAGTCAATAACCCAATGCTGAACTGAACACTGTAAAACTCACTTTTAATTCACTACAACTTAAAAAAAAAACCTTTAAATCTCCTGGTTGTTTAATGAAAAATATATTTTCTACTAAATCAGCTTTTAGTTATGTGAGTATTAGAGATTTACTTTCTGTGAATGACAAGAAAGTATTTTGTTGCACAGAGGAGCAACCACTTTCTAGATTCCTATAGAAAATATCTGTGCTCTGCAGGTTCACACTTGTTTTCTGTTCAGTTTGGTTGTTCCTTGTTTTCTATCTACCCCCTCCTCCACACAAAAAAAAGATCTGATATTTCCCATCTTGTGTATTTTCTGGATGAGAGCAACATTATAGCTCACATATGATTAGTTTACTTATTTTAGGTGCATATATCTGTATAGTCATACTCATCACATACAATAGGCCAGATTTTCAGCTGGTGTGAATAGGCACAATAGCTTCATTGCCTGCAACAGAGCTATGCTGAGCATAGATGTATTTATATTACTACAGTAAACCACAGGAATTATAACCTAATTTGAATAACTAAAGCCATTCGTCCATTATTTAGGACAACTCAAGCACACAATTTATCACATTATTTCTGAAACCAAAGATAGGGTTACTGATAAAGAAGCAACATTCTGACTATGGGAGATTATATAGTCATTGAAACATTGCTGATCATGGAAATACATGTGGCATCAAAATAAATGATCTTTACATATCAAAATGATATGACAAGCCATTGCTCCTGTCCTTGGGTATAAAATGTTTTAAGGATATCTAACAAAGGTTTTGTTTTTAAGTCCATATATTTCTTCTACTGGTGCACAATTGCAACCTTTACATCCCTGTATGATGCACACCAAGAGCCAGGATTTCATCTCATATGGCCATATTAGGGAATAAGAAATGTATTAATATACTTCTAAATAGTTCTAGAATTATTCTTTGTGGATATAAAATGTTGTTCTTGCTTATGGCAATATTTGAAGCTTTTGGTTCTTCTATTTCTCTCATTTCCTGCAAACTATAGTTAATTAAAGACCAAAACCATTATTCTATTTTTAATTATGATGATGCAAAAGCCTATGTTGGTTTTCATAGTGAAAATAAAGAAGATTACATTCTGAATATGGCTAAGAGTTCTGATATTGATCCAGAAGATTCTTTATTAGAGTTATGAGATGACTGACTGTAATTTAATATCTATTTAATGATTATTCTCATGCTATTATGAACAATGATAATTACTGTATAAAATTAATACTATGAGATGAGTTGTGGGTAACATATGTCTTTGAAGACTGAGCTTTCTAGCCAAAACAATGGTATGAATTGTTGATATTGGCTTTTGTAATCTTTTTCTGGAATGATTTGTCATATGTTATGAATTAATGTTGTAATTACCACGAAATGATAAATTGGAAACAAATGATATAACATTAACCATTTAAGTGCCACTGGATGAGATGAGAGGTATCATGTTATGTGCCAATAAAAATGGCTCAGTAATGCATCTTGCACTGCCATCATCAGTGAATGTGTAAAATCTTAATGAATTTCACTTTTCTTCCTGAAACTGATCAGCTTAGAGATTGAAAGTATGAATAATAAAGTCTGTCTGATTGGCCCTGAAATTGGTCATAATCTGCCTTGTGAAAGAAAGGCAATGATTTTTTTCTTATTTATTACATACCAAGGAAAGAATCAATGTTTCTGAATTTCTTCACATTTTACTATAATTATAATTTACTATATAATAAGGTCATGATTCTGGAAACTGTAAGCTGAAACCAAAGGCGACTTCAGTGAAGTAAAAAGGAGTACTCATACGAGTAAGGACTACATACATGAGAAACATTTGTGTGATCGAGCCATTAAACTGGTGCATGAATTTTTTGTTACAGAGTCCATAGGATTACCTCATGAACAGCATTTGTAATTGCACATGAGACATAGATACAAGACAAATACTTTATGTCAATATTGGATGCATCTTGATAAATGCATTCCTGAAACACATTAATTTTTGGTATGTTTATATATATATCACTGATAAAATACATTCAGAATTCAGAGTAAGGTCTGGGAGAGTAGCCTTGCAGAGTTTCTTATCTCCTGAATATTTCCATGTACAGGTGTAACCTTGATGAAGTCAGATTGCTTGAATAAGGCTTGAGTAAAAAGTGAGTGAAGGCCTTAGAATTTGGCCCTAAAAGTCTAATTTTTTTCTTTATGTTAAGGTACCAAATATTTAATAGCATGATAAAAGGGGAATTTTTCTCATTTTTAAAATCTAATAATTGCAAGTACCTCTGTACCGTTTGTGCATATAAAACTTCATAGATTAGCAAGTTTGGGCCATATCTACACTGCCATTAAAAACCTGTAGCTGGCCCATGCCAGCTGACACAGTCTCACAGGGCTCAGGCTAAAGGGCTGTTCAATTGCAGTGTAGATGTTTGGGCTTCAAATGAAGCCGAAGCTCTGGGTACCCCAAAAGGGGAGAGCGAGTCCAAGCCCAAACGTCTATACCTCAATTCTATCCTGAAGGATGACCCATCACTCTCACAGATCTTGGGAGACAGGCCAGTCCTTGCTTACAGACAGCCCCCCAATCTGAAGCAAATACTCACCAGCAACCACACACCACACAACAAAAACACTAAGCTAGGAACCGATCCTTGCAACGAAGCCCGTTGCCCACTCTGTCCACATATCTATTCAGGGGACACCATGAGAGGGCCTAATCACACCAGCCACACTATCAGAGGCTCGTTCACCTGCGCATCTACCAATGTGATATATGTCATCATGTGCCAGCAATGCCCCTCTGCCATGTACATTGGCCAAACTGGACAGTCTCTACGTAAAAGAATAAATGGACACAAATCAGACGTCAAGAATTATAACATTAAAAAACCAGTCGGAAAATACTTCAATCTCTTTGGTCACTCGATTACAGACCTAAAAGTGGCAATTCTTCAACAAAAAAACTTCAAAAACATACTCCAAGGAGAGACTGCTGAATTAGAATTAATTTGCAAACTGGATACAATTAACTTAGGCTTGAATAAAGACTGGGAGTGGATGTGTCATTACACAAAGTAAAACTATTTCCCCATGTTTATTTTCCCCACCCTACTGTTCCTCACACGTTCTTGTCAACTGCTGGAAATGGCCCACCTTGATTACCACTGCAAAAGGTTTCTCCCCCCCCGCCCCCCCGCTCTCCTGCTGGTAATAGCTCACCTTAAGTGATCACTCTCACTACAGTGTGTATGGTAACACCCATTGTTTCATGTTCTCTGTGTACATAAATCTCCCCACTGTATTTTCCACTGAATGCATCTGATGAGGTGAGCTGTAGCTCACGAAAGCTTATGCTCAATAAATTCGTTAGTCTCTAAGGTGCCACAATTACTCCTTTTCTTTTTAAATATCTCTGTGGGCCTGAGCCCCATGACCACGTATCACCTGGCATGGCTCAGTCATGGGTGTCTCATAGCAGTTTAGACATTCCCTTTGAGGTTAAATGGGGCATTTGTGATCATATGGTCTCAACTTTTGTATAACGCAAGACATTGAATCTCACCTAGAAATTCCTACATGAAGCCCAATAACTTTAGTTGAACTAGACGATGTATTTTAGAAAGACCCGTATACTCCCCATTTTTGGAATAAATGTTGTTTTGAGGCTGGGAGCAAACAGATTTGTTAATGACCCTAAAGTTGATATTTCCTAATTCTCTATAGCAATATCTAAATTTACTGAAAGAAACAGTAAGCTTCTGTTTCTTTAAATTTCAGATAGAAACATGCCTTTCTACATTTTAATTTAAATATTATAGATATACTCATGTAATTACATCTCTAAATATCTACACACTCCTTTCAAAGGCATCTTGCACATTATCTGAGTAGGACTGCAAATATAGGAAGAGTACATTCTCAGGATTGTCTGACTGACATAACACATCTAGATTTATGCTGTCTGCCAACCTGTATTCCCAGAAATTAAAACTTGCAAGTTATGTGCCTCTGCATTTATAGAGTAAGAGTGACATTACTTCAATCAGAGATATGCCACACACTTGGACATTTTTTGCTGACACCATCATATGGTTTTATCGCTAATGTCTGATCTCTGATTAACTTCTATATTTTCAGGCTAAAGGAAACAGTTACAGAATGTTGCAAAGAAAATCATGAATTTGTAATATGCTGTATAGTTGTACTGTACTTTAAAAACTGGCAATGCAGTTATTATCTTTTTTGTTTACAGTAATCATAGCATATCACAGCAATGCTGTATTACAATGCTGGTTCGTGCATACAATAGATCAGTATTCCTTTCATAATGAAATAACCATTATTTAATTTGTAGTTAGCAAAAATCCCATTTTTCTTGTCTGTTACACCAGAAGTGAAATGCATTTTCTTTAAACAACTGAAAAATATATGGAAAATTATGTATCCTTTAAAAAAGAAACAGAGACAAATGTCATCTTTGTTGCCAGCGGGGTGCAAAAACATGACAGATTCTCTATTGCCAATATGCAGGAACTGGTGACAAAGCCTGCCTATCTCTGTAATTCAAATTCACTATAATAATCCTGTAGACTAACACGGTGTAATTTATTGTGGAATATTAAATGGAATGGGAGTTACATGGGATGTAAATAAAACTGTGTGATGCTGGTAATTTACCTAGTGAAATGAGTTCTATTAGCAATATGTGTCTTTTCTTATGCATATTTTCTTATTTGTCTTGCCTTGTTGACCAGAATCAACAATCTTCTTTTGTCCTTTTGCGAATGTGTATGTAGTATTTGAGGTTCCATAAACCTGTAGTGAAAGATATTGTAAAATTGTGCATTGAACTGTATAACAATGTATAACAACTGTATAACAATGTCATTTTAATTTATTGCTGAGGCTTTGTCTGTAAAAATCTGCTTTGAAACAAAAAGGTATAATTTTCTCCTGAATAGACTTCTTGGCTAATCACAGCACAAACAAAATGAAGTGCTCACAGGGAACCCTCTTTTATTCCTTTCTCCAGTTCTGGTTGGAGAAAAGGCAGACCATCATGTCAAAAGCATAGCCTTAGGGAGATGTAGAAAATTAGAGCCAAAATAGCAAGATCAAGATCAAACTTGCATATTAGGTAAATGCAAGGGGGTAGTGGGGAAAGCCACAGTGAAGTATTTGGGTTGCTCAATGAATAAAATGTTTACACATCAGGACCATGGTTGAAGTCCATATTGTGGTCCAAAGAGGTTGGTGGTCTTGGTTCATATCCCTAATGGACGGGAATCTATATAACCAAATCATCAACAGGAATAAAAAAAAACAAACCACATGGTTTTGGTGTAAATCAAAAAATCTCTCCATATGAGAGGTCTGGGACTGAGCATACACAAAGTCTTAGTTCCCCCTCACTGCTATAGAGGCTGGTTCTAAAGGTGAGAATTCAATTCAGTGGAAAATTCTCTCATATCCATCAAGTAAAAACTTAGGCCAACATCTTGCAAGTTGCTCCTAACCTGCTTTTGAAAATGCCACCAGGCACCTCTTCAGGTGCCAAAATACATTTGAGAATCTGGCCATTAAAGACTAGCAGCAACTGAAATGTAAGGCCTTAGTCTCGCAAGCTGATGCCCCTTTTAGCCACAGCCTTGCCCCTGTGTAGAGTCCCTTGAAGTCAATGGGCTCCATGTGCATGTAAGGGTATGTATACACTATGAAATTAGGTCGAATTTATAGAAGTCGGTTTTGTAGAAAGCATTTTTATAGTTGATTGTGTGTGTCCCCACACAAATGCTCTAAGTGCGTTTAGTCAGTGGAGTGCGTCCACAGTACCGAGGCAACCATCGACTTCCGGAGCATTGCACTGTGGGTAGCTATCCCACAGTTCCCGCAGTCTTCACTGCCCATTTGAATTCTGGGTAGAAATCCCAGTGCTTGATGGGACAAAAACGTTGTCGCGGGTGGTTCTGGGTACATATCATCAGGCCCCCCCTTCCCTCCCTCCCTCAGTGAAAAAAATGGCAGACAATCATTTTGTGCCTTTTTTCCTGGGTTACCCGTGCAAACGCCATACCATGGCAAGCATGGAGTCTGCTCAGGTCACCATCACCGTATGTCTCCTGGGTGCTGGCAGACGTGGTACTGCATTGCTACACAGCAGCAGTTCATTGCTTTTTGGCAGCAGACAGTGCAGTATGACTGGTAGCCATTGTCGCCGTACTCCAGGATGCTCTTTTAGCCGACCTTGGTGAGGTCGGTCGGGGAGCCTGGGCAAACATCCGATGAAGTGAGCTGTAGCTCACGAAAGCTTATTCTCAAATGAATTGGTTAGTCTCTAAGGTGCCACAGGTACTCCTTTTCTTTTTGCGAATACAGATTAACACGGCTGTTACTCTGAAACCTGGGCAAACATGGGAGTGCCTCAGCCAGGTCATTTCCCTTTTAAGTTTCATCTCATGGCGATTCAGTCCTGCCAGCAGTCATACTGCACTGTCTTCTAATGAGCAGCCAGGAGACGACAATGGCCAACAGTCCTACTGCACCGTCTTCTGCTGAGCACCCAGGACATGACGATGTCTAGCAGTCGTACTGCACCGTCCGCTGCCAGCAAGATGTATAAAGATAGATGAAGTGGATCAAAACAAGAAATAGACCAGATTTGTTTTGTATTCATTTTCTCCCCCCTCCCTCCGTGAAATCAACGGCCTGCTAAACCCAGGGTTTTGAGTTCTATCCTTGAGGGGGCCATTCTGTTTCTCCTTGATGCAAAGCCACCCCCTTTGTTGATTTTAATTCCCTGTAAGTCATGTTGTCAGTCGTCCCTCCCTCGGTCAGAGCAACATCAGACAATCATTTTGCGCCTTTTTTCAGCGCAGATGCCTTAGCACTGGGAACATGGAGCCCGCTCAGATCACCGTAGCAATTATGAGCACTATAAACACTGCACGCATTATCCAGCAGGATATGCAGAACCATAACCTACACGAAAAGCGAAACCAGGCGGGGAGGAAGTGACTGCAGCGCAGTGATGAGAGTGATGAGGACATGGACATAGACTTCTCACAAAGTACGGGCCCCTGCAATGTGCACATCATGGTGTCAGTTGGGCAGGTTCATGGCATGGAATGCCGATTCTGGGCCCGGGAAACAAGCACAGACTGGTGGGACCACATAGTGTTGCAGGTCTGGGACAATTCCCAGTGGCTGCAAAACTTTCGCATGCTTAAGGGCACTTTCATGGAACTTTGTGACTTGCTTTCCCATGCCCTGAAGCACAAGTATACTAAGATGAGAGCAGCCCTCACAGTTGAGAAGCAAGTGGCGATAGCCCTGTGCAAGCTTGCAATGCCAGACAGCTACTGGTCAGTCAGGAATCAATTTGGAGTGGGCAAATCTACTGTGGGGGCTGCTGTGATGCAAGTAGACAACACAATCACTGAGCTGCTGATATCAAGGGTAGTGACTCTGGGAAATGTGCAGGTCATAGTGGATGGCTTTGCTGCAATGGGATTCTCTAACTGTGGTGGGGCGATAGATGGAACCCATATCCCGGTCTTGGCACCGGAGCACCAAGGCAGCGAGTACATAAACAGAAAGGGGTACTTTTCAATGGTGCTGCAAGCACTGCTGGATCACCAGGGACGTTTCACCAACATCAAAGTGGGATGACCAGGAAAGGTACATGACGCTCACATCTTCAGGAATTCTGGTCTGTTTCAACAGCTGCAGCAAGGAACTAACTTTCCAGACCAGAAAATAACCGTTGGGGATGTTGAAATGCCTATATTTATCAATGGGGACCCAGCCTACCCCTTAATGCCATGGCTCATGAAGCCACACACAAGCACCCTGGACAGTAGTCAGAAGTTGTTCAGCTACAGGCTAAGCAAATGCAGAATGGTGATAGAATGTGCATTTAGGCATTTAAAAGCGCGCTGGTGCAGTTTACTGACTCAGTTAGACTTCTGCGAAACCAATATTCCCATTGTTATTACCGCTTGCTGTGCGCTCCACAATATCTGTGAGAGTAAGGGGGAGACGTTTATGGTGGTGTGGGAGGTTGAGGCAAATCACCTGGCTGCTGATTAAGTGCAGCCAGACACCAGGGCGGTTAGAAAAGTACAGGAGGGTGTGGTGTGCATCAGAGAAGCTTTGAAAACCAGTTTCAGGAATGGCCAGGCTATGGTGTGAAAGTTCTGTTTGTTTCTCCTTGATGGAAACTCCACCCTCCCGGGTTCACTTTACTTTCCTGTAAGCTAACCACCCTTCTCTCCCCCCTTTGATCACCGCTTGCATAGGCAATAAAGTCATTGTTGCTTCACATTCATGCATTTTTTATTTTTTCATCACACAAATAGGGGGATAACTGCCAAGGTAGCCCGGGAGGGGTGGTGGAGGAGGGAAGCACCGGGTGGGGTGGTGGAGGAGGGAAGGACAAGGCCACACCACACTTTAAAACTTTAAAACTTTTTGAATGCCACCCTTCTGTTGCTTGGGCAATCCTCTGGGGTGGAGTGGCTGGGTGGCCGGAGGCACCCGCATCGCGTTCTTGGGCATCTGGGTGAGGAGGCTATGGAACTTGGGGAGGAAGGCGGTTGGTTACACAGGGGCTGTAGCGGTGGTCTGTGCTCCTTTTGCCTTTCCTGCAGCTCAACCATATGCTGAAGCATATGAGTTTGATCCTCCAGCAGCCTGAGCTTCTTTCAGCAAGCTGACGCCACCTGCCATCTTCAGCCTGCCACCTCTCTTCGCGGTCATATTGTGTTTTCCTGAACTCTGAGATTGTTTGCCTCCACCTATTTTGCTGTGCTCTGTCAGTGTGGGAGGACAGCATGAGGTCAGAGAACATTTCATCGCGAGTGCGGTTTTTTCGCCTTCTAATCTTCGCTAGCCTCTGGGAAGGAGAAACATATGCAGTTGGTGGAGAAAAAAAAGGGAGACTGGTAGTTAAAAAGACACATTTTATAGAACAATGGGTACACTCATTGTAAACCTTGCTGTTAACATTACATAGCACATGTGCTTTCATTATAAGGTCACATTTTGCCTCTTATTGAGGGTATGCCCGTTTGGTGTGAGAGATCACTCACACAGGGCCGGGCAACAGAATTTGGCGTGCAGGCAGCCATGGTAAGCCACAGTCTTTTGGCTTCTTTAACCTTCATAACATGTGGGAATGGTTTCAAACAGCAGCGCCCTCATTTCCCATACGAAGTAGTCATTGGGTTGGCCATTAAAAATGGGTGACAATTTAAAAGGAGGGGCTGTGGTTTCCGGGTTCACGTGCAGCAGAAACCCAACTAACCCCCCCCTCCCCCACACACACATACACCCAATTCTCTGGGATGATGGCTTCACCCCTCCCCCCATCGTGTGGCTAACAGCAGGGAAGATTTCTGTTCAGCCACAGGCAAACAGCCCAGCAGGAACGGGTACCTCTAAATGTCCGTTTACTAAAACCACCCTATTTCAACCAGGTGACCATGAATGATATCACTCTCCTGAGGGTAACACAGAGAGATAAAGAATGGATGTTATTTGAATGCCAGCAAACACTGGGAACATACGCTGCAATGATTTGTTCTGCAGTGATTCCTGACTACATGCTACTGGCCTGGCGTGGTAAAGTTTCCTTCCATGGAGGATGGAATAAGGCTGCCCTCCCCAGAAACCTTTTGCAAAGGCTTTGGGAGTACATCCAGGAGAGCTTTATGGAGATGTCCCTGGAGGATTTCTGTTCCATCTCCAGACACATTAGCAGACTTTTCCAGTAGCTGTACTGGCCGCAAAAGCCAGGGCAAATTCATCATTAAACACACTTGCTTTTAAACCATGTATAATATTTACAAAGGTACACACACCAGAGGTCCCTTCTCTTCAGGGTCTGGGAGCCCGCCTTGGGTGGGTTCGGGGGGTACTGGGTCCAGGTCTAGGGTGATAAACAGATCCTGGTAGTTGGGGAAACCAGTTTCTCCACTTCCTTGCTGTGAGCTATCTACAACCTCCTCCTCCTCCTCATTTTCTTCGCCTCCAAAACCCGCTTCCATGTTGCCTCCCACTCCTTGGATGGAGTCAAAGCATGGGGTTGGGGTAGTGGTGGCTGCACCCCCTAGAATGGCATGCACCTCCTCATAGAAGCAGCATGTCTGGGGCTCTGAACCGGAGTGGCCGTTTGCCTCTCTGGTTTTTTGGTAGGCTTGCCTGAGCTCCTTAATTTTCCCACGGCACTGCTGCGGGTCCCTGTTATAGCCTCTGTCCTTCATGACATTGGAGATTTTTTCAAATACTTTTGACATTTTACCTTTTTGAACGGAGTTCTGCCAGCACGGATTCGTCTTCCCATACAGTGATCAGATCCTGTACCTCCCGTTCAGTCCATGCTGGAGGTCTTCGGCAATTCTGGGACTTGATGGTCTCCTGTGATGATGAGCTCTGAATGGTGACCTGTGCAGGTGAGCTCACCATGCTGGCCAAACAGGAAATGAGATTCAAAAGTTTGCAGGCCTTTTTGAGAGTGCTGTCCAGAGCGGTCACAACTGAGCACTCTGGGATAGCTCCCGGAGGCCAATACCATCAAATTGCATCCACAGTACCCCAAATTCGACCTGGCAAGGTCGATTTCAGTGCTAATCCCCTCATCGGGGGGGAGTAAAGAAATCGATTTTAAGAGCCCTTTAAGTTGAAAAAAAAGGCTTCGTCGTGTGGATGGGTGCAGGGTTAAATCGAGATAATGCTGCTAAATTTGACCTAAACCTGTAGTGTATACCAGCCCCAGACTTTGCAGTGCAGCCTTACATTTAATTATTGCTTGTCTTTAACTCTTCAGGAGCCCAGAAATTCATCCATGGATCCAAGAAAGAAAATGAAAAAGCCATAATAATGATCAGTTAGTATTTAATTATTTTATTTGTAAGACTGATAGTTTAAGAAAACAACAATTTATTAATTTTAGTAGATATGGACCAGTAGTTTAATAATATCCCATCCATTTAAAAAACACCACACATTATTAGAAGAATTTGTTTCCTAGTTATTGATTGTCCCTATCTCCAGTTTTTGTATATTTTCAAATATAATTTATGTAGTAAATTTAATTTTTCCATATGTCTCTCACTATCTGAAATGAGTTTTTTCCCCCATTTGAAGCATGTCAGTTTTGTCAAACAGAATAGGCAGGAAGAGAAAAAGGTCAACTTTTTTCTTTCTAATTCATTTTTACCTGTTAGCATTTGTAACACACTGAACCCAAACATACGTCTCACACTATTCCATTTCAGACAGTAACATACCAGTCCACAGGAATCTTTTAGAACATAAACATGAGAAAACAAAAACGACCTTGCAACCACTTCCATCAAACAGAAAAGGTATAAGGTAGAAAAAGGTATAAAAGGTATAGAAAAAGGTATAAAAAACTAGGGACAGATTCTCAGATTGTGAAAATCAGCGAACTTCCATTGATGTAACTTTATGATAAAAACAGGTACTGAGATTCAGTGCTACTGACTTCTAGTGGAAAGAACTGTACATATGATACAGCATATAGTCACACTGCAGTTTGCGAGTTAACCTTGGGACAACCTAAATGTTTTCCTTATCATATCTTGTTGCATGGATAGGGACTTAAAATAAAATATTGATAAGGTTCATTAGACCAAAGTCATTTTATTGTCTTACAAATAAGAAGGGTCATTTTATAATCAATATGTTGTTTAGCCAGCAATCTGGGCAAAGATTGCACAAGGGGTGAAATATGTTTGGATTGTCCCCTTTTCAAGAGAATCCTGGCAGCAGACTTCTGCACCAGCTGGAGTTTATGTAGCATCCTACTGGGCAAGCAGCCAGTAGGGAATTGCAATAATCTAATCTTGAAATAACAAAAGCGTGAATGACCATTTCAAGGTCTGACTGTGAAAGCCATTGCTGCAACATAGCAAAAGTTCTTTAAGTAGTAGGATGATAACATACCCAGGAGCTTAGATGTTTCTGAAGAGATCAGAAAATGAAGGCATCTAAAATAACTTCCCAGATCTTTACTGCTAAGGTAAAAATGTGATTTCAAATAGGAAATAAAAAAAAAATAGTTTTGGTTAGGGCAGAAAACTATATATAAGCTTGAGAAACTCTTCAGAGTTTCATTCGTGGATCTATAGCAAGAAGGATGAAAGTAGAAACAGCTTGTATATCAAGAGTTTATGGATATCTGTATATAATCTTCATGATATTGCTAACTCAGCCAATAATATTGCAAATGTTGGTTAGGGAGTATCATGCTGTTTATATTCAATGAAAAAAATGAGAAAGCCAGATTCTCAACTGGTTGAAATTGACATAAATTTTGATTTCAATGGTATTATGCAGATTTGTATCAGCTGAGGATTGGGTCCAGAGTTAATGCAACACTACGGCTACGTCTACACTATGAGATAGGTGTATGATTCCCCTGCTTGTGTACACATACTCATGCTATCTCTTGTCTAACTAATGTGAGTATGAATAGCAAAGTAGCTGAAGTAACACAGGTAATGGTGTGACAGATTTTTGTTACCAATCTGCCTGGGGCCACAGTTGATCAGGCTGGGGCCACAGGATCTTTTTTGGGAGGAGATGACGAGGCACACCAAGTGTCTAAATTTTAAAGCTTTATTAATAAAATAACAGCAGAGAGTGTTGGGAACGCTCCCACGTCACTCAGGGGAAGAAAGAAAGCATTAATGTCCGAAGCCCTAACCCACTTTCGTACTCACACATGCACGACCCAGACTGGCCAAGTCTGAGTGTAACTTCAGAAGACAAGGGGAGGGGGAAAGGTGGATGGGAGTGCTGTCCAGGGCCCAGGCCGTCCAAGGATCTGCTGTGCTCTCCAAGTTGTTCCAGCTCTCAGGAGGGTTTTAAGTCCTGGGCTCCTTTGGGGGTGTTCCATTCCGCAACCTCTGTTCCTAGTGCTCTTTGTGCTAGTCCAAACCAGCTTTATGTGGCCTCTTTCCCTTTCCCAAAGCACCTGGTTTCAGGGCTGTGAGACAGTTCTGTTTGTTCCTGGCTGGCCTTCGCCATCTTGCTCCTTTTCCCGGCCCCTGCATTTTGTTCAACAACTCTCCTTTCTCATGGCTGGTCGGGCGGGTTTGACTTCCCCCTTTTCTGTCTTGGCAGGTAGCAGCTGGCCTTGGGCTGGAATCAGCTTCTTATCTTCAGACTGAGCTTGCTAGCTGCAGTGTTGAATTAACCCATTCTCTGCTTTCTTCTTTCTCTCCCCCCCACCCAGCCTCTCGTACCTGCAAAGGAAACTTCCACTCCCCATTCATACACCTCTGACCCTCCCCAAAATGCTTTGCAATGCAAGGAACAGCGTTAGCAATATACAATGCTGATTTGCCTTCCCAGGGAAACTCCCTGAGGGAGGGGGCCTTGGGGTGTGACAGTGGCAGCAGAGGCATGGCTGGGCCATGCCAAGTACAAACCTGCTTGAAGCCAGTGTGTATGTAGTCGGCATGGCTGAGGTCTGGCAAAAGTAACCAGAGTGTTACTTTCTCTCTCATATCCTGGGACCAGCATGGCTACAGCATTACAAAGAGGTATTAAATAAATGAATAAATAAATAAATAATAGTAATAATAATTATTCTTCAGCACATATTAATAATATTAGTAGTATTTGATGGATCGTATATAATCCTTAGAAAAACTATAGAACGTCAAGTTTGCACAATTAAGTACTCAAAAGTCAGTAAATATCAAAGTCGGAGGAGTCTTGTTAACTGAGGGACCAGTTAAGCAAGAAGGAAACTGGCTGCAAGGAAAGAAGGAAAGAGAAAAAGAGAAAGAAACTGAAACTCAGACTTTGATTCCATAATTTGAAGAGGCCATGGGCAGGAAGGGGACCTGAACTCCATAAAGGACTATGCCCTAACTCCAAAGAGTGCTCTAGAATGGTAAGGAAACTGAAGCAAGGAACTGTGTTTTTTTTTTTTTTTTTGTCTTAGTCTGTATATTTCTTGTGCTAGCTAAAGTAAAGAGTCATTATTTTTGGCAACTCTTTAAAAGCCTGTGTGCTGGTTTGTTTCTGCTACCATGTGTCCCTGAAGATATGAACTATAAACCCAGAATGCCCAGGAAGTTAGAGCTCTGGGAAAGCATGTGTTTAAGTTAATGTGGGGTCTGGGGCCTCAGCTTTGGTCCTCGGGACTGGGCAGCTGGGGCATGGGGTCCATTTCTGTGAACCTTAGGGACAGAGAGCCTGTGCCCAGGAAGTGTACCAGAGATGCCAAGGAAAGAGACAGTGCTGCAACATACTGAGACTAAGGGAAGGTTATGAGCACAGGGGCCCAGTGTATGAGATGCAAACACATCAGCCTGATGATTGTCCAGCAGAGGGAGCTTTACCAGGGCTGTGTGACATATAGAAAACTGCAGGATACTATAACTATGCATTTAAAGATCTAGGGGGTAAATGATATATTGTAAAATGAATAGCATTTGACCATATAATTAAAAATATATCATAATGCATATGATGGGGGGTGGAAAAAGGGCAACCTTGGTTCTGGCTTTGTGTGACCTTGGTTTTTCTATATATTGGTCTAGTTTCTCTTGGAAACCTGAGCTGCTCGGCAATAAGGAAGGAAAGCACTTTTCTTTGCACGTGCCCTGGCTGCGGAGTTCCTAAATGCATGAGACTGGCACTCCCTGCTGCAAACGGTACAAGTTTCCAGTGACCCTTCCTTGGCTCCTTCATACTTAAATAGTCAGCATTTGCCTTCACTCAGCTGTCTCCCCTGATTTACTGTAGTGCCTTTGACTGGACAGCAAGTGTAGGTAAGATAGCTGTGCACCTGTGTAACATTCTTCCTTTATTATGCATGTAAGCATTCAGAGAAAAAGCCTGCTCTGCATGCTCAGTCAGGCCCGATCACAGTGCAGCCTGTGTTGACTTTCACGAGCTTTGGAGCAGGCTTTATATGTTTTTAAAAGGTTCCTAAGTTAGTCAATTCAAAAGCAACTAATGATAGTGGTGGCTGTTGTATACACTATCACCTTAGGAACGGAAGGTCCCAGATACAAGCCACCCTATGTGATTTCACAATGATGGGGATAGGATAGGAAATAATACTGTTGATCACAACAAAAGGAAAAGACTTGGGGGTGGGGGAGAAATAAACCAGCTATGCACAATAACTAAAAAATAACTAGCAATAACTGCTGAAGACAGTAAAATTGTACTTATGATCAGTAGGGACAAGTGCTACATATAGATCAAGAAATTCTAAACCATCAGAGGACCAAAGTCAGCAAGGAGGAATAACTCATTACAAGCCTTATTTAGCAGTGTTGGTGCAATGATCAAGCTCTGGAATTTTTCAAATAACTAGATATGGCAGTGGCAGGACAACAGCTGTCCACTAATGATCCTTTTTAGAATCTTTGCCAGGAAAGGAAGGTTTGCTATAAAATGTTAATTGGAAAATTCTTTTATGGGTTATTATTTTTATTTAAATAATGAGGTAATCACTGCAGTATTGCATAAAACCAGAACTATCTGAGACCTCCGGGAGACATTAGAAATCTTGTTGCCATGGGAATGTTAGGATAAAAAAAAAAGCCAGTGCTAACAACAAAATAGATTGTTAGATTCATTCTACTTATTGCCTTTTGACATCAAGTTATCTCTTACAACAGACTGTCCTTATACTCAGACATCAGCAACTTTACATTTTCTGGGTGCAGACCCATTCTACTCGCAAAATAGGCAGTGAGACCCATTTAATCTTTTTTTCCCTAATACTGATGAATACTCTTGAGTATATGGCTTTATAATGTTGTCCATTGGAAATGGACAAATGTATTATACTGCTGTGATTTTCGAGAGAGCGTCCATTATATTGAATCTGCATAGAACCACCCCCTCTAAGAAATATAAAAGAAGTAAAGAATTATTGTCTTTAAGGCACTCATACAACATACCATAGAACTGGCCTCTCATCCATGGATAAAGATTATTGGATAATATGAAGAAGAATGGCTTACACGCCCGTAGCACATTTCACTGTAAGATCTCAGAGTGCTTTACTAACATTATTTAATTAAGCTTCACAATACTTCTATGAAACAAATACTACATACCCTCTTTCAAAGGCAGAGAGAAGGTAAATTACATCCCAAAGATCACACAACAACTTGGTGACAGAACTAGAAATAGCACCCAGAGACAAGATCCTCAACTGATATAGACTGCCATGGCTCCATTGACTTCCAGTACAGCTACACCAACTGACTGCATCTGAGGACATGACCCCAAGAGTCCCAATCCTCTGTTCCCCTCTCTAACTGCTAGATGCCATTATCTTCCTTTGTGGTCTGATACAAGTGCTTACATTATGAAAGCGCTACACATTTTTGGCATAATTTGACATGATTTGCAGGATCTGCTCAAGACAAATTACATCTGCCCCGGAACTGGAAAGTGAGAAATGATGTTGCTTGATAAAGCTTTGAGGGGAAGCTTGCACAGCACTGGACTACATGTAATGCTTGATCTTGCTCCTACCAATGTCCATGGGAATCTTATAACTATCTGCATAGGGAAGAGGTTTGATCCATAGGCCAATGTTATCTGCCTGTCTGAAGACCTTTTCTTGCATGTCCACTTTATTTGTAGGAGAATATTGTGGAAAAATTAAAGACTGAGAAGGAAATAGAAATCCATTTTAGACAGATGGATGGATCGCTGAACTTCAACTCTGTTTATTCCATATAAATGAGACGTGTGTAACTTGTGACACTTAATAGTTGCTGCACATTATCTGTGTAATCCTAGTGCTCTATGTTTTATTCAGTGCTCTGAATTCAATAAAAAATCGTGAAAAAAATAACTACAGTGAATAGAATTTCTCAGATGAACAGATGCGAGCAAGGGGCTTGATCTAAACACAAATTTTTAGAGGAACAATGGATAGACAGTTGGGAATGACTGACATTGATTTTAGCTTTGAAAAATAAATCTGCAAAGTACTGATATAATGTTACCAACTTATTGGAAAAATTCACCATGGCTATAAATATTTAAGATGTCGTTCTTACTTGTTTAATAATAAAGGCAAGATGGCTCAATGTTTTCCCCCTCCCTCTCCGACAACCTAACATATAGGATGGGTTATTCCCTAGACGTAGTGAAAAAAAAAGAAAAAAATTAATTATGTCTGTCTAAGGCAGGCTTTCCTTGGCTGAGTGTCAAATTGGAACTGTCATCTGTCAGAGAAGAAGGGTCATGTGGTCTGGAAGCACACTCTGCACCAAAACTGCAACTATCACCAAAAAACAATAATAGATGGAGGGGGATTAGAACCCCCACCAAACTTGTGATGAAGCTAACTACTGGTTGAGGAGTCCCATGAGTGCAACAGATCACTGAAGGAAAGGGGATGAAGGTCACATTTGCTTCACTCACAGCCACTTGCACTGTATGAAGAACATGCAGTGTGATAGTCTTCTCCCCACTTAGGGGTGTAAAACTTCACAAGGGCTACATGGTCCTAGGAGAGAAAAAGGAATTGATATATCATAGGAAGTTGTAAACAGAAGGGGAACTTATCTGCATGATATCTCCTCCCAGACAATGATAATCTCCTCTCCCTGTTACTTTTCAATATGAAACTCTAGGGCTGGCCCTTCTGGAGCAGCCCATCTGAGTTGGTTAGCTTGCTACAGGGCTAGTATCTACACGCTCCTGGGGATTGTATCAGAAAACTGATGGCCTGCTGGGTCAGATCACACATTTCCAGAGTTGAGGGATGTCAATTTGGAATTTCCAAAATAATAAAAACTATTGGATAAAAGAAAGTACTGTGACATTGACCATAAGTTGGTGCCATCTGATGTTGGCAGAGTTATTAGTATTTTTTTAAGTATTCATTTATTTGTTCAGATTTGTTCATTGATCATATCCAAGGCTGTCGGAACATTGCAAAAATTATATACAACAATTTTAAAAAATGAACACAGGGTATTCAAGGCCTATAAATTATATACCCTCCTTCCTATATATCTTGTGAAATATCTTTCTAGCTATAACAACAAGTCCTAACTCAGGCTTCCAGATTCCTTTAATCAACTCTTGACACTGTCCTGCCAGTCAAACCTCTCCCTGTCCAGGGAAAGTCTCAGCAAACAGATGGGCCTCACAGCATGTCTTTAAACTCACAAAATCATATCTTCAGTGAAATGAGGAAGGAGGTGAAGGTGCCTCTTAAAGGACACCCTGTCCACAACTCAGAAGAAACTTTCAACTCAAGTTCCTCAGGTAATCTTCACTGTCATGATAACATAGAAGAAGAGAGGTAATTTCAGGAGGGAGAAGGGATATAATTTTATAAACTGGTGGCTGATTTTACAGCTCTCACTGAGCCATGAGGAGCTTGAATGTGTCCCATAAGCTCTGGCCAACAGTATCTAAGAATAAAGCATTTTCTATTAAAAAACAATTTCTTTACCACTGGACCATCATGCCATAAATCTGGCAGCCAGGCCCATAGGTTGTCGGGGTGTGGAGTAGATTATCTAGCCATCCAATTTCTGCCATCATGGTGGTCTGACATTCTGAGCGGTGTGCGCCTCAGACCAAGTTCCAAAGGCAGGGCAGAACCAATCACTGGAGGAAATCTTAGCATAACATGGCCTAGCATAACATGGTTGTACATGTACCAGACAGTCCCTGGAAAAATCATGGAGCAGGTCCTCAAGGAATCAATTCTGAAGCACTTAGAGGAGAGGAAAGTGATCAGGAACAGTCAGCATGGTCATGCCTGACTAACTTAATTGCCTTCTATGATGAGATAACTGGCTCTGTCAATGAGGGGAAAGCAGTGGACATGTTATTCCTTGACTTTAGCAAAGCTTTTGATACGGTCTCCCATAGAATTCTCGCCAGCAAGTTAAAGAAGTGTGGGCTGGATGAATGGACTATAAGGTGGATAGAAAGCTGGCTAGATCATTGGTCTCAATACGTAGTGATCAATGGCTCCATGTTTAGTTGGCAGGCAGTATCAAGCGAGTTTTGTTCAACAGTTTTGTTCAACATCTTCATCAACAATCTGGAGGGTGGCGTGGATTGCACCCTCAGCAAGTTTGCAGATGACACTAAACTGGGAAGAGTGGTAGATACGCTGGAAGGTAGGGATAGGATACAGAGGGACCTAGACAAATTAGAGGATTGGGCCAAAAGAAATCTGATGAGGTTCAACAAGGACAAGTGCAGAGTCCTGCACATGCACTGCTACAGACTAGGGACTGAGCGGCTAGGCAGCAGTTCTGCAGAAAAGGACCTAGGGGTTACAGTGGCCGAGAACCTGGATCTGAGTCAACAGTGTGCCCTTGTTGCCAAGAAGGCTAACAGCATTTTGGGCTCTATAAGTAGGAACATTGCCAGCAGATCGAGGGACGTGATCATTCCCCTCTATTCGGCATTGATGAGGCCTCACCTGGAGTACTGTGTCCAGTTTTGGGCCCCACACTACAAGAAGGATGAGGAAAAATTGGAAAGAGTCCAGTGAAGGGCAACAAAAATGATTAGGGGGCTGGAGCACATGATTTATGAGGAGAGGCTGAGGGAACTGGGATTATTTAGTCTGCCAAAGAGAAGAATGAGGGGGGATTTGATAGCTGCTTTCAACTACCTGAAAGGGGGTTCCAAAGAGGATGGATCTAGACTGTACTGTTCTCAGTGGTACCAGATGACAGAACAAGGAGTAATGGTCTCAAGTTTCAGTGTGGGAGGTTTAGGTTGGATATTAGGAAAAAACTTTTTCATTAGGAGGGTGGTGAAGCACTGGAATGCGTTACCTAGGGAGGTGGTGGAATCTCCTTCCTTAGAGGTTTTTAAGGCCTGGCTTGACAAAGCCCTGGCTGGGATGATTTAGTTGATGTTGGTCCTGCTTTGAGCAGGGGGTTGGACTAGATGACCTCCTGAGGTCCCTTCCAATCCTGATATTCTATGATTCTATGAACAAGCACCTGCTTTCCGCTGGTGTTTCTCTTGTGCTGTGACCTGCAGAGCTTAACTATGGTCTATTTTCTAAAACTGCACCCTACTTAAGCTGTACACAGAAACCTGCAAGGTCATGGCCCTGCCTGTCATAGTACCATGTGCTAATAGGTCATTATTATATGTTGCTAGCACATGAGCATACAATATGTCTCCAGAGATTCTTCCTCCTCCTATCTTTCCTGGGACCTGTTGTGTTAACTTACATGGGCCCAGAGTGGGCCCCTGAAACTGTCCAACATAAACAGTGTTAAACAAAACTCAGGGTTTGGTATGCAGAGACCTCAGCCTGCTTAGTATCATGGCAAACATATTAGGACATTGAGACCTAAGATTAGGAAGTTATTTCTTTCTTTCTTGATTGAAACACACAAAAAGGAAAGAATCAAGATGAGGCAAAGAGCATTGAAAGTGAAATTGAGTGATTATGCAAAAAACCCAAAACCTATCAAAGTCCCTTTTTGAGAAACAGAGGATATTGGTTAATGTTTCTTATTCAGTCAACAGGTCTTTTGGTGGGGAAGAACAATTTAATTCTGTTGTTCAATTCTGCGTCAGGAATGATAGTCACTTTACTGCTTTAGACCGAGGAATGCTATTGGCTCGCAGGTTACCCATGACAGCTGTAACTCCCATCTCACCTACCCAGTCAGGGACATCATCTGGTTTGCCTGGTCACATCCCTCTCTTCACTAGTCCTTCTCAGGCCAAGCAGAGCTGGATGAGCCATCTCATCTCACTGTGCTGGTGCTGTGCAGTGCAGTTGACTTCAGAATCAGGTGTAAAGTCAAGAGAGAGAGATAGGACAGGAGAAAAATAATGGGAGATGGAAAGGAGCCAAAAAGGGAGGTGAACACATGTAATCAGGCTGTGATCCTCACTGGGGCAGTGATGATGGTCAGGTGCAACACTGGTGCATCAATGTCTGGTGTCATGGCAATGATCCTTCTGCAGCAGCCACTGAGATGGCAAAACAGTTCCCCTTTCCTTCCCCCAAGTCTCTTTTTAAGGGCCCCAGAAAAAGCTATTGATGGAATGGTCCATCCTCTCATTATTTTGTCCATCAATTATGCCTAATTTCCAAAGCACCAATTGTAGTCCACTAAATTCAAGTCTTCTACTCCTCTTGTTTCCACTCTTGATCATATACAGTCCTTGAGAGATATCAATAAACCCTTTCCATTTAAATTAATCCAGTCTTTCTGTCTCCTTCTTACATCTTTTCTTAAACAATTTTATACAATGGATCATTGTAATAATTCATGAACCTCTACCTGCTTTTTACCAGTTGAGCTAACAATTAAGTCTAGGCCTACTAGGTCCCAATTATTAAAACACTCTTTTCCCTCAGCCACCTCAAAACAAACAGATACAATGCTGCTGCCTGTTCCTTTCCTGAGCTCCCTACTAGCTGCCTCTTCCACCAGCCCTCACCCCATTTTCTTTTTTGTTCATGAGCAAAGCCGGCCTGGCAGCCAATGGATGTCGAGATACAAACTTATTCCACCCAAAGTGCCTCCTAGCTTGCATTTGTCCAGAGTCCATGTCTGCTCACAGAGTTCATGCCTGCTACCCAGCCCATTTGCAAGCCCTTCAGCACTCATATGGTCTGCTCAAGCTCAGTCTTCCCTTTCGAAAATATTATGTGCACATTTAGCCTGTGCGCGTGGAATATTTGCACATAAGGGGATCAGTGGCCACCCAAGCTTCTGAAAATTTTGCCCATGGAAACTGACTATTTCTATAAAGGTCCCTGATGGCAAAATTACAAAGGCCATATTTGATGTAACCAAGGTCCTACCAAATTCGTTGTCCATTTTGGTTAATTTCATGGTCACAGGATTTTAAAAATCATAAATTTCATGATTTCAGCTATTTAAATCTGAAATTTCAAAGTGTTGTAATTGTAGGGGTCCTGACCCAAAAAGGAGTTGTGTGGGGGTCACAAGGTTATTCTAGGGTGGCTTATGGTACTGCTACCCTTACTTCTGCGCTGCTGGTGGTGGTGGTGTTGCCTTCAGAGCTGGGCAGCTGGAGAGTGGCAACTGCTGGCCTGGAGCCCAGTTCTGAAGGCAGAGCCACCACCAGCAACAGCGCAGAAGTAAGGATGGCATGATATGGTATTGCCACCCTTACTTCTGCGCTACTGCCTGCAGAACTGGGCCCTCAGTCAGAAGCCACCACTCTCTAGCCACCCAGCTCTGGAGGCAGCAGCATAGAAGTAAGGAGGCATGGTATGGTGTTGGCACCCTCACTTCTGCGCTGCTGCTGGCAGGGTGCTGCCTTCAGAGCTGGGTGTCCAGCCAAGAGACGCCGCTCTCCGGCCACCCAGTTCTGAAGGCATGCAGAAGTGAGAGTGGCAATATCACGATCCATCTAAAATAACCTTGTGACTCTCTGCAACTCCTTTTTGAGAAACGCTGGTCTTCCCCATGAAATCTGTATAGTATAAAGAAGAAGCACACAAAAGACCAGATTTCACTGTCCGTGACACGTTTATCATGGCCATGAATATGGTAGGGTCCTAGACATAACCAATACATTATTCCATACAATATCTCTATAGAATATTAAACCCACATTCTAATTTACCCAAACTTCTTCAACCTCCTATTAAATGTAAATCAAACACACATTTCAGATGCTATAGGAGTTACAGCAAAGAAATTCACTTTTTAGATTAATGGCTATACCTTATACAGTAATTAACAACTCTTTCTCTTTGCAACCCCTATCGAGTTCCTTGCAACTATCAACTGTTGTAAGGCTTATTTGAGAAAACTTGAGACTGTGAAAATTCTTTTAAAATATATTCATGAGTACGGCTTGCATGGTAGGATGTTAATCAGGGGCACTGGATGTAAAACGATAATTAAAGACATTTAAGGTTACATTGGCTTTTTGATCTGACCTAAAAATATCTAGCTGTTTTTTGTGTGCATGTTATTTTGGACCATGCCCTTGCAAATGATTTTGACCTTCTTGAAAATAACCAAAAGACATCAGGAAATAAACTTTCACAAAAGAGGGTGAGAATTATCTCATGTTGGTCTATCACACTGGCATTAGCAGAGTTTAGATGTAAATTTACAAAACATGTATAATATTCTTTATGTCAGCTGCATGTTATGTATAATATAATGTCACTTATTATAGAGGGGCAATTAAAACTTTGGTGATTACCTCTTAACTGAATGTAGCTGCTAGGGAAATGCTGGGTTTCCCTGGGAGCATATACTGGGACGCTGTTTCCATACCCATCACACATGTGAAGGAATCAGGCAGCAACATGACAGTATAATTTTCTGTTCTACTTAGGCTCTTATAGCTGAGTCCAGGGGAAGCTAGCTAGAGTACACAGTAGTTCTCCATGTTCCCATAGGGGCAAAGCATCTTTGTCCAAGATGTGTAGACAAAGCATGACATGTCCCCACCTCCTCTCAGGAACCTCCTAATGTCTAGACCTTTTATCAACAGCTATGTGCTCCCCATAGAGGATCCATTTCAACAAGGCACTTAAATGCATGTATGTTGTGAAAAAAGGGAAGAAAGAGAACCCGGGGAACTACAGACCGGTCAGCCTCACTTCGGTCCCCGGCAAAATCATGGAGCAGGTCCTCAAGGAATCCATTTTGAAGCACTTGGAGGAGAACAGTCAACATGGATTCACCAATGGCAAATCATGCCTGACGAACCTGATTGCCTTCTATGATGATATAACTGGCTTTGTGGTTATGGGGAAAGCAGTGGATGTGATATATCTTGACTTTAGCAAAGCTTTTGATGTGGTCTCCCACAGTATTCTTGCCAGCAAATTAAAAAAAATGTGGATTTGATGAATGGACTGTAAGGTGGATATAAAGCTGACTAGATCACAGGTAGTGATCAACAGCTTGATGCCAAGTTGGCAGCCAGTATCAAGTGGAATGCCCCAGGGGTCAGTCCTGGGTCCGGTTTAATTCAACATCTTTATCTATAATCTAGATGATGGGATTAATTGTACCCTCAGCAAGTTCACAGATGACACTAAGATGGGGGAGAGGTAGATATGCTGGAGGGTATGGATAGGGTCCAGAGTGACCAAGACAAATTGGAGGATTGGGCCAAAAGAAATCTGATGAGGTTCAACAAGGACAAGTGCAGAGTTCTGCACTTAGGAAGGAAGAATCCCATGCACCGCTACAGGCTGGGGACCGACTGGCTAAGCAGCAGTTCTGCAGAAAAGGACTTGGGGATTAAAGTGGATGAGAAGCTGGATATGAGTCAGCAGTGTGCCCTCATTGCCAAGATGGCCAACGGCATATTGGGCTGTATTAATAGGAGCATTGTCAGCAAATCGAGGGAAGTGATTATTCCCCGGCACTGGTGAGGCCACACATGGAGTATCGCATCCAATTTTGGTCCTCCAACTACAGAAGGAATGTGGACAAATAGGAGAGAGTCCAGCGGAGGGCAACAAAAATTATTAGGGGATTGGGGCACATGGCTTACAAAGAGAGGCTGAGGGAACTGGGGTTATTTAGTCTGCAGAAGAGAAGAGTGAGGGGGGATTTGATAGCAGTCTAGTTAATGCTGTTTCTCACAACTGGGCACAGTTAAGAGGTCAGGCTAAGAGAGGATGATGGCATTGCTTTCTAAACACCCTATAAACTACAAAGAAGGTTAGCAAAGGCAGATGTAATGTTCCTTATTCTTTGTAGCACAATATTTAGGAGAATAAATATGAGTAATTTCTTGTTCTTATAGCAGATTTTATTTGTCAAGTGGAATGGAGATTATTTGTCGAGTGGGCTTTTGCCTATAAAAAGAGCAAAAAAGTCAGAGGAAGATGGGCTGTGAGGAAATTTAAAGAGGGTGAGTTTGCTAGTTTTCAGTGATTGTTTTTTTTTACTATCCCTCAAATCCTTTTCACAGCCCCTTTAATATTTTGTTTGTGTTCTCTTAAGTGGAACCACAAGTGAGATAGATACAAGTGGGGATATTTGAACATTGGCATGTAATGGATATGGGGCAGATTTTATAGTCTGAGATTGGGCTCTGTATTGAAAAGGTCAAAATACCTTTTAGATGATATAGAAGTAAGAGGCCTTTTCTGCACTTGGAAATAGCCGTGATTTCAGCCACTAGTATAGCTGAATTGGTACAAACCTCTAACCAGACGAGAAAAGCTGCAATTTGCAGTAGTGAAGCTTATCTCTGCTTGAAACCAGGGTAACCTGTTCTCGTGGAAATTTCAGCTTTTCTTGTTTAACTGGGGGTTTGCACTGATGCATTTATACCAGGAGCTGAAACTTAAGGCTAATTTCAAGTGTAGACAAGGCCACTAAACTGTTTTGCATTAGTTAACAATATACAAACATATACCTAGTTAAATGAATCAGTTATCATAAAACCAAATAAAACAGAGACAACATTAGTGCTTAAATAAAAATAATATGGTGAAAAACTATGATAGCTGTTTACTTATAATATCTAACTAGTAAATTTTTCACAGAGACAAAACATGTAAGGCAAAATTCTCTTCTGGTGATAAAACACTTCTGTGCATTTTGATTCCAGATTGAGTCAGAATATTTTCCATTCCGTGCGGTCTGATTTTGAAATTGAGTGTGAATATACAGCTGTGGCTGAGGTTTCTGTATCTGTACATTATCTAAACTTGGATAGTATTTAATGCTTACACACTTTATGCCCACTTTTGCATCTCTAACTCACCACTTAAATGCTGGCTCCTGTCCTATTTTACTCCCATGTAACCACAAAGATGTCAATAGGATTGCACAGAGACAGCTGAGGGCAGAACTTGGTCCTTTCTTCTTTTGTTATGTTTGAAATAATGAGTGCAAAGGCAAATTAGCAAAGCAATGGTTTTATTAAGAATCTCAGTCTAATGACATGAGCTGAGAGCTGCAGTATTTTCTAAAATAGGCCAGTGCAGAATAAGTTTATTTTTGTACATTAGTTCAGTTATTTTTACCTCTTCGTCAATCCAAAATCATGGACACATTTACAAAATATTAATAAGAAAGTCATGCAGCGTATTTGGATCAGTACTCCTAAGCTAAACACTCTTCTGCCTTCTGCAACTCTTCTCTGCTCCATTTCCTTCCCACCACACCTCCCCATCCACTCCTCAGAGAAGCTTTGCAGCAAAAGTTGAAGCTCTCCATCTATGACAGTTCTGCATCAAAAAAGGGAAGAAGAGGGGCAATCCAGCCTGAAGATTAATCTCCCCAACCCCACAAACATGATGGCTGGGGAAGCGGCTCCCCAACAGAAGTCTGACTAGGCAAATAATAATAATAATAATAATAACAATAATAATAATATCTTCCTCATACAGCAACAGAGGAATCACAGAGTTGTCTGAAACTGCTAAATAATATTTTTGTTATCAAAACTGTTTCAAAGCCAATCTAGTCTATTCATCAAGGGTTGGAGAGTAAATTATCTCTAGTACAGACCTATTTAGCTCTGATTAGGTTCATGACCCACAGAAGGAAGACTTGCTATTGTAGAGTTGTGGAGGGCCTTAGCATTTCCTCCCCCTTGAATGACAGCTTTTCACTCATACTTGTGTAACTAGGGTGCAGGATTTTTTCAGTTTTCCATTCAAGAGCATACAATCATTATGGGCTTGATCTGCAGGACGATAAGCACACTGGTCCTGATTCAGAAGCATACGTAAGGATGTACTTCTATATCAGCAACTGAGTAGTCCCATTGACTTTAATGGAGCTTCATGAGGGCACAGCAGTACACCCCTGCACAGTCAACTGCAGGACTGAACCTTACATGTGATGATCTTTCACACCATGTTTAATCCCATTACAGCTCCACCTCCCCAACAAGCAGGGTTAATAATGCAAGTGCTGACACTTAGCAGCATGCATGAAGATGCTTCAGAACTTTGAATATTGCAAGGTTCCTTACCAATGTGGCGTTCTTTATGAGGAGAATAATTATCACTGTACAGTAGACAGGAAAAACCACACTTGGAAATCAAAAATGCAAATTGTTGGAATTTGTTTGTTGAAATGTGATTAAAAATGCAGTATATAAAAGTCTGCATTTTGGGACTCTGAGTTGGGAATAATTATTCTTATTTGTGAACATTTCTCTTGCGTAAACAAATGTGTTTTGGTTTCTAATGTTATTTTTTCCAAAAAGAGCATGGAACATGATTGCTAGAGAGGAGCAGAGCTGTGCTGGCAGGAACGTTGTGGGCTATGCAAAAGCAGCCCACAAAACAGAGCCTGATCCTGACTCATGCTAAGTTCCCTCGGTTGCCACTGAAATTAATATGAGCTACAACTGCTCAGCATGTCTTGCACTATGTGCTCAGCACTTCACAGATTTGCTCCTACATGAGCTTTCTCCCTTTGAAGTCAGAGACAGAACTCCCATTGACTGCAGTGGTGAAAGAATCAGGTAGTTAGTGGGAAATACTTGGACACAAGCAGAGTTGCCAGCTCTCATGACTCCATGCTCATAAGATGAGCATCTTCTTTCGTTCTTATTTTTTTTAAAAAAACAAGGCAATGTTAGGTGCAGGATGTATTTCATTATTTATTTCTCTGTAGGAGGAAGGTACTCTACAACTTACTCTAAAAAGGTTACAGGTTCATGAAATGAAATTGGTTTTATTGTGGCACTTTCTGCTGCTGTAAGTGACACTGTCCAAAGGGTCTGAAGGTATTTAAAAATACACTGAATACAAATCATTTCTGCATTAAATGTAATTTAAAGTATATAATGGTATAACTGAAATAGATATAATGCTCTTTAATTTCAGAATAGCAGTTGTCGAGGGTTGGCAGTTGACCTAGGCAATATGGTTGCCATATTTATTTGTAATGCATTTAATTAATGTTGCTAAAACCAGCTAGAACAAACCAAACTTGAACAAACCAAATGCAAGCAACAGTTGTGTAAACTGAAGGAATCAACTTTACTAATAAGAAAAATGGAAACACAATACATAGATAATGGGGAACAAAATCTGTATCACATACAGGTTCGCTGTTCCCATGACATTCGGTGTAAGTGTCAGATACGTACAATATGAGAGGGCAGATTTCGGTTTGAGCTATAGAATAATACTGTGTTCAGAAGGTTCTGGGTATTCCAATTATCAGCAAAATAAATAGAACTTAAAGCTCACAAATGAAATGCCAAATTTAGTTTTTTGAGAAAATGCAGAAAACTGAAAAAACTCAGTCCTTGCCCCATTTTCCTCCCCATATCAGTAAATTATTATAATGATGTTTGTACCAATAGCAAATACATTATCATCATACTTTTATGTTCTTCCTTCCAAAACCCTGGACACATAGGTGGCATACCCTGGAAACCTTATTTTAAAATATTTCCAAATACTTGTACAATATACAATTGTATATACCCACGTCTCTCCATATTCTGTAATGGAATAATGCTAAATTCAGAATTGGAAAAAAATACTACCAGCCTGGAGCATGTAAACAGAGAACAAAAATGTGCACTTACGTAGCACCTTTCATCCTAGGGTCACAAATCACTTTACAAACAGTAATCACTCAGTTAAGCCTCACAGCAAGCCTGAGAAACATGTAGTTACCATAAGGATTATTATCTCAACTTTACAAATTGGTGAACTGAGCCACAAAGAGGCTGAGAATTACCCAAGGTCAAACAGCAAATTAGCCAGCATCAGGACAAAAGAACCACAGAGGGATGACTCCTAAGGTCCAGCTCTAATCACTAGGCCACTTTGCCTGCAGGTATTATAAATCTTGAACACTACATTCTGCAACATCACATAACCAGCTACAGTATAGTGATTCTAAATGATGGCTATCAATGCTCTCTGTTTCCCTTTTGTCTGGAGTTTTTAGCTCAGCTACTGGCTGGGTTAAACAAGTGTTTGAGTGTCTGTTAGCAGACTGTACCTTCTTTACCTCCATATCTTATATAAAGTGTGTGCTCGGAAAAAAAAAACATTTGGTGGGGACAATATGGCATAAAGAAGTTATTTTCACTCGCAGCATGCATGAATTTTCTCTGCATCCCTGAATTTGGTGGGTTTTTCCACCTCTCTTCCCCTGGGTGACTCCTGTTTTCCCCCTGGAGCTCAGCCACGAAAGAGGCATGTGAATTTTCTGGTTAGTGCTCAGCTTTTGCTGACTGATTATCATGCATATTGTTCTGTGCCCTTGCCCTTTCTTTCCCTATAAGGGGCACTGCTTCACATCACTTCTCTTGGCCAGAAGCACAGAGTGCTGCTCTGGTGTTGGCATGGAGGACCCTACAGTGTTGGGAGTATAGCACTAAAGATAGCAGCAGCAACAGGACTAGCTGGAAGACACCCACAAAACTAAAGAGGCTGGGCAATGGGGCTGGCTGACTTGGGAGCTAGGAAGAAAATCAAGTAAGTGGAGCCTGTCTGGATGGGGCAGTTAAGAATTGTGTTGGTTGGCTGGGTGAACATAACAGGGGGAATATCTGTCTGGGGATAGGAAGTTTGTTTCAGGGAGCATGGCTGAGAGGAAGGGATTAAAAAAAAAGGGGGAAGAGGAGGAGGAAAAGAGATGGGAGGGAAAGATCAAGAGTCAAAAGGGCAGGAGGGAATAAGGTTGGAGAAATGACTGTCAGAGAAGGAAAGAGAGCAGACACAAGGTATTAAACAGAAAAGGAAAGAAAGTCAATAGGAAAAGATCAAATTAAAATAGCTAACATAATAGATAGAAAACTAGAGGAAAGCAGAGAGCAATACAGGAGGAGAAAAAATAGAAAAGAAGAAAGGATTATATTGTTAGGCAAAAATAAAAGGACAGATAAGCGAGAACAAAAATCAGAGTCCTTGTGTTTGCAAAATGAGGCCCTTTTCACAAGAACTGAAATGTTTGTCTCACGTTTTAGACATTTTTCCACATTTTGTCACACCTGGGCTGTTTGCATGTTTAGAGATATGCTTATCATTTGATAAACTAAGTGAAAATTAAGTGAAAGAAAGAGCTACAGACAAGTTGGCCTTGGCATGGTCTTTTTTTGTTTTAACTGATAAAACACAAATTATAGTTTAATATATTTGAAATGTGTATAAAATAAAACAGAATAATAGAAAATATACATGCCGAAAGCAAGAAATCCTAAATATAATGTCACTTTCTAGAAAGTTTTAGTCAAAGAATCACTTTAGTGCCTATTTAATGATAATACTGTCCTTTACACAATTTGCCCATGAGGTAACCCCTGCTTCCACCAACAGTAAATTAAAACCCAGATTGGGAAAAGAGTAATAAATATTTTATGGAGCATCAGTAACCACCTGTAGTTAAGGTTGAAGCTAACTTCCTCTTATAAACCCTTATCTCTCTTTTAATGGTGTTTTGTGGGGTGTTTTTTTTTGTTAGCTTTTTTTTTAAATTTGTTCAGCTTACTAGATAGCTATGTACTGATTCATGCATAGATGTTTCAATCATTTGACTGGGCTGTCTAAGTGAAGGTGAAGCTGAAAGGACATTCATTGTTATGATACTGTCGGTGAATTTTTGATCCCTCATGGGTGCTGCAAGAAGAAGAATTATTTTCCTGCACAGAATCTGTGAGCTATTCCACTAGTCCCACAGTCACTTTAGAGTAAACTGATAAAAGGACATACTTTTAAACTCAGATAATAATTATACTGTGGAACTCACTGCCACAGGATTTATTAAGACCAAGAATTTAATACAAGTCAAAGAGGGATTAGACCCTTATGTGGATAACAAAACTATCCAAAGTTATAACAGTTACTGGAAACAAAGCATCATGGAAAGTCTAAAAACCTGAAGCCCAACGTTTCTAGCTGTTAGGGATTAGGATGAGACATTAATAAGGGACAGACTATCCCAGAGCTATCTACTGTGAGTTTCTTGTCACTGAAACATCTGGCTCTGGTCACTGTAAGAGACAGGATACTGGACTAGATGCACAAAGGATTGGATCCAGTATGACAATTCCTGTATTTATATTTTCCTATAAGTAGGATAGGTGAGAGGGCTGGCAACATTATAGTGAAATCAACACTACTCTACTCAGTTTCACTGCTTCACAATAGCATTGTGAACAGCCTCTATGAACCTTACTATCTTATTATTTACACTCTGCCGCTGCTCCAGAATCTAATTCTGTCAGAGAAATAGAGTTGTAAAGGACAGGAGGGAGTCCTGCCTTCTCTCACTGAACTCCACCCTACTAGTTCTATTAGACAAAAGCAGAGGATGGAGGTTTTTTTTATAAGGTTCTGCAAATTCAGCAGAGTGAAACTGTTCAGACTTGTGTCAGTTTCACTCTACAGGGGTAGGGACATAATTTGGGCATGGTGCAAGGAGGAGCCAGGTGGATGGGAGAATACAAATCTCACACATTTACTAGCCATGCTTGATTTGACAGCCAAATTCCCAGAACAGGATCCAGATTAGAATCCCAGGACCATTGTCTGAAAAATTCTGCTCTCTGAGGGTGACCCGGTGGGAGTGTCTTAGAAAACTAATGCACTGGTTGTGGTGAGGGTTTCTTTCATATTGTTCTCTAGCAAGAAGATTTAGCCTTGTAATCTGTAGAGATATAGTTGTAGAGGATTATAATTTAGAGATGCTCTCTCATAAAGGACAAATATTATGAACATAGGAATTTGGAGACTGTCCTGAAGGCCAGGATGGAGAACACCACATGGCTATGTTCAGCAGCTCACTACAAAAGCTTTCCAGTTTGTTTTGTACAAGTTTTATTCCTTTCTCATTCACTGGTTTGTTATTTAATGAACCCTAGGATCATTATATAACCAACAGATAGCTGATACATAAATACTGAGCTATTTTGCATCTCTCACAGTAATTTGCTTTGTTCCAGAACAAAAGACTTTTGCAAATAAGCACAGTAAAGGCGTAATAAGCTTTTTACAAATAAGCAGGGGTGGGTGCAAGGGGGGAAGCAGGAGTACAGTCCCCCCAATAATCATTTTCAACACCATCCACAGCTTCTGCCCTGGCCCCCTTCCCGGAATTCCCTCCCCCAAGCCCCTCTTCCCCGCTTTCTGCCAGGGTGGAAGTTGGGCTAAGCGCAGGTGGAGACATGCCTGGGAAAAGCACTGCAGCTAGTGCTCCCTCTGAGCCTCAATTGATGGCATCCAGAGTAGGGAAGCTGGGCTGGCAGTGGAGTTCTGCAAGAGGGAGCCTGGGAAGTCAGCTGAGCCCCCTTCCTCGCCCACAGCCTCCAGTCAGTGTTTGGACCCCGGGACAATGGTGGGGAGGTAATGGGGCCCTGTGGGGATAGATGCAGAGCCCAGAGAGGCAGCGGGAACCAGTGGGGGAGAGGGAGGCAGCAGGACCCCGGGGCATTGGGGGTCCATGTTTAAAGTGCCCCCCCAAAAGTAGTCACATTTAAATTCCTGCTCATGCCTCTGCTCATAAGCCATAGAATCACAATAAGAACATAAGGAATACAGAGCTCCGTGCCCATTTCTTGCTTTGTGTTAGGAGAAGCATTTCTGGGTGAGACAAATGTAGAAAAATTTCTGCTTGATTTTCCTCTGGTGTTTGCTCAGTGAAAGCCTGAAGGTGTTGAAGGAGATTTGGGCTACAACATGTGAATTAGACCCCTGCTCTTGGCTGGGGTGTAGTAGGATGAATGCCATCCTCCTCTGTCACATAAGGTAATCAAAGCTGGTTTTAGGAATGTGGAAGGCCCAATGCGGACTTTTTAAATATTGATTTATTTAGTGACTAGCCCCATCTTCTCAGATCTTCTTTTTATCCTCTACGGTTTCCTTCAATCTCCCATCTCATCATAAATCACTGGGGCTCCTCCTCACTATTTCTTTTGGCTATGATTGTGTACAGACACAATGATTCTATATCTGTTTGTACAGAGATCAGACAACCTCAAGGTTTTGAAATAAAATTGGCAATATCTTGTATGTTTGGGCTCTATTTGCTGTTGTTGACCACATACTTTAGTTCAAGTTTAAAATAAACTCGTTCCCCAGATGAAAGGGTGTTATCTATCTATCTATCTATCTATCTATCTATCTATCTATCTATTGATATGGTTATAGATATAGATATATATAAAGCTAATAAAGTCAAACACTCAAGAACTCACTAGGAGCTTCTGCACACTCCAATGCAGATGGATAACTTCACTTGGCATCCACTGATTTATCTTGTGAAGTCCTAAGAATGGGTAACAGGGGACGAGCAGTGCCATAAGGAGCAGAAAGGGATAGGTTTTTAGGGCAGGGGAACAAAACAGGCAGGCTTGTGGATGCCAGAGCTCCTAAGTCATACTTCACTAGTATGCGGGTTCTCCTGAAATCCTCTATCTCTCAAGACAGTTTTTGAGCTCTTTGTGGCCCTTATCTCTGTGCAGCAGGACTCTTATCCTTGCTGTTCTCCTTACTATCTTGAATTTTTAGAATTTCCCTCCTGCTCAATCCTTTCTAGGGCCAGAGCATGGCAGCAGGTGCAGGAAAACCCTGTGCTCCCCTTCCTGGTGAGAATGCAGAGAAACATACTGATGTGGAAAGTAACCCGAATGTTGGGTGCCAAGCTGATGAGCAGGAAGATGGAAGAAAATGGAAATGTCTGATCAATAAATCTTCCTTAGTGCAATTTTTGGGTACTCTAGTGTGTCTCTGTCTTTAAAAGTGTTGTAAGTGTTACAGTAATCTCAATCAAAGATGTGTCTAAATCCCCTAATTGGCTTTGAAAACTTCATTTTTAAAACATGTATGAATAACTCCGCATTCATTGACAGTTTTTTTTCTTTTTGCCACATCCCCAGCAACCCTTCAGTTAGTTATCTGCATTTATGCAGCAAATGGAAGTATCATGTATGCTGCTGAATATCAATTTCATGTTGTTTAAATTGGTGAGGTGCAAAATATATTTTTCCCCGTAATGTGTTCCAGTAGTCACATTATACAACTATATAATCTGAATATGAATAGGAACTTAAAAAAAGAAGAGAGTACAGAAAATTACTTGTGGGTGTTTATGCACTGGTATAATACACTGAAAGTATTTAAGAAGTTGACATGAGATGACAAAGTTTTACAGAGTACAATATAGTAGCAAGATCATTTCTCTCTTTTAATTCCATATTACTTTTTTCCTTGAACTCCAAAGAGAAAAAGATATAGGAAGCCAATTGGGATTTTGTAAACTCAGTAGCTGAGGAGTAAGAGAACTCCCTCCCATTTTCCACCCTCTCCTTTAAGCCCCTCCTTGACAGGCAGTTCTTAAAGGCATTGTCCTCCCACAAAATATAATGAAACTGACATGGCAACTTCACACCACAGTCACTACTTCCTACTGCTCCTTATCCCATCTATCCTATCTCTCCTGTCTGCACTTGGTCTGTGTAAGGCCAGATTCTGCAACCTGACCTCACTCGGAATAATAGTTACTCGCATAAGTAGTCGCACTGACATCAATGTAACTGGTTGTGTGGGTAAGTGCTATTCATAGTGATGAAGGGCATCCCAGTCTGCTGTCTAGATTGTATGTACTTTGAAGCAGGCCCCTTGTCCTCATATTTGTCTGCAAAGTGCCGGGCTGTATAATTCATTAATTATAATAATACCCAATTTGTAGCTTTAGAGCTGCACATGGTTGTGTGTAGCCCTTTCTCTTCCAGCTTGAACAAGACATCACACGGAGTTCTCCTGACACTGACAAAGCAGTGCCCTAAGGAATAGAGTGACTGCATAAAACAAAACCTAGGGACAGACAAACACTTTCCATTTGCACTGGCATCCAACCAAAGTAAGTGAAATCTCTGGCTTTGATGTTTCCACTCATAGTGTAACCTTTATTTAGTTGTTTTTATGTATGTTATCATGGTACTTCATAATAAATTTGTTTATATTATAAATCGCTTTAATCATTTTATGGTTCTCTGTGACTCTTTTGGAGATTGAAGTGGTTCTTGGCACACTGCTGCTCGGAAGTCTTCTTTGAAATCCTTTTATTTCAAATGTATTTCCAAGGGTAGCAATATTTTCATATCTACTACATAGCTGACATTAAAGCAATAAATACAGTGTGGCAACCCCCCAACATTCATATTGCCTTCAGGTATATATAGTTGGTGCCCCTGAAAAAGTTGAGGTGATGATGTGAGAAAACAGAGGGAAATGATAGAGCTGCAGGAAATAAGAGAATAGTTATTTGCTGCAGTGTATTACAACGGGGTGGGGGGTAGAAAAGGCAACTACAGGAAAGATGTTAGTCAAATATAAAAAGTCATCCCAAGTCAATCCATTATCACCTACAGATTATATGGTGACCTCTACTCTGATCTGTTCTAACAAAGTAGCAGAAGGAAGGGCATTAACAGTGTCTCTTTCCTGCCTTTGATTGTGTTCACTGGATCTCAAGACACTTGCATATCACCATACTATGTGTCATATGCATTAAGCAAACCATTCTACTGAGGATAGTTGTGGATGAATGAGATTGGTTGTTACATATATCTGGCATATTTTGTATTGATTAAAAGAATTCTGAAGTCCTTTTGAAATATTCTCAGCCTTATTCACCAGGGTGTTAATGGAAGAAGCGTGTAATCTTTCTGGTTCATGAACTGTACACTTTCAACAGCAGAGTCATCTATATCTAGAAGTAAGGGTATGGTTTTTTTTTTTCCTTCCGATTTCTTCATGAACTTCTTTTTATCAAATGACAAGAAACACTAATTGCCCAGTGATGACAGATACTCCAGGAGGTAAACCTGCTTTTTGAAGGTCTCATGCCATTATTTACTTTGCTTGCTTAACCAAGGCATCTTAAAAAAAGAACAGGAGTACTTGTGGCACCTTAGAGACTAACAAATTTATTAGAGCATAAGCTTTTGTGGGCTACAGCCCACTTCATCAGATGCATAGAATGGAACATGTAGTAAGAACTATATAGGAACTACTAACCGCTATACTTACCTATATGCCTCCAGCTTCCATCCAGGACACACCACACGATCCATTGTCTACAGCCAAGCTCTAAGATACAACTGCATTTGCTCCAATCCCTCAGACAGAGACAAACACCTACAAGATCTCTGTCAAGCATTCTTAAAACTACAATACCCAACTGCTGAAGTGAAAAAACAGATTGACAGAGCCAGAAGAGTATCCAGAAGTCACCTACTACAGGACAGGCCCAACAAAGAAAATAACAGAACACTACTAGCTGTCACCTTCAGTCCCCAACTAAAACCTCTCCAGCGCATCATCAGGGATCTACAACCTATCCTGAAGGACGACCCATCACTCTCATAGATCTTGGGAGACAGTCCAGTCCTTGCTTACAGACAGCCCCCCAACCTGAAGCAAATACTCTCCAGCAACCACACACCACACAACAAAAACACTAACCCAGGAACCTATCCTTGCAACAAAGCCCGATGCCAACTCTGTTCTCATATTTATTCAAGTGACACCATCATAGGACCTAATCACATTAGCCATGCCATCAGGGTCTCATTCATCTGCACATCTACCAATGTGATATATGCCATCATGTGCCAGCAATGCCCCTCTGCCATGTACATTGGCCAAACCGAACAGTCTCTACGCAAAAGAATAAATGGACACAAATCTGACATCAGGAATCATAACATTCAAAAACTGGTAGGAGAACACTTCAACCTCTCTGGCCACTCAGTAAAAAATTTAAGGGTGGCAATTTTGCAACAGAAAAGCTTCAAAAACAGACTCCAAGGAGAAACTGCTGAGCTTGAATTAATATGCAAACTAGATACCATTAACTTGGGTTTGAATAGAGACGGGGAGTGGCTGAGTCATTACACATATTGAATCTATTTCCCTAAAGTTAATTAGCCTCACACCTTGTCAATTTTCTAAATGGGCCATCTTGATTATCACAACAAAAGTTTTTTTCTCCTGCTGATAATAGCTCATCTTAACTAGTTAGCGTCTCACAGTTTGTATGGCAACTTCCAACTTATCTGTATGTATATATATTTCTTCTTACTATATGTTCCATTCTATGCATCCAATAAAGTGGGCTGTAGCATTCTATGCTCTAATAAATTTGTTAGTCTCTAAGGTGCCACAAGTGCTCCTGTTCTTTTTGCGGATACAGATGAACACGGCTGCTACTCTGAAACAAGGCATCTTAGAGACTATTGACCACAATAGATTCACAGTAGCCCTCATCTTTCACATAGATAGGTTAATGGATTTCACAGAATGTTCATACCTGATATTTGCAAAACATCTGTGATTTGTCTTTGCCAGATGTCAAGTTGCCAGAACACACACAGGAATCCTTAGTGATGCAGAATATGCTATAAGCAACAGAATCAGGATATGCTTCTTGTGAATCTGTTGAATGTTATTTGTTCAGGAGAAGAAGGAGAGGGTAGGACGGATTAATGGAGAACAGAAGGTAAAAACCACACACAACAACATCCTAACATCAATAAAAGGTGACTAATGGATGTGAATTCAGATATTTCAGTGCTACAGAAGATGCTAACGTTGGAAGATAACAAGAAAATTCCATTAATATCATATTTTATATCAGCAGGCTTCACCAGTCTTCAGCAAGATCAGAGGCTCAGGACTCCAAAAACAGACATTTCCTATATATATATATATATATATATATATATATATATATATATATATATATATATATATATATATATATATATATGGAAAGGATTAAAAAAAGAAAAAAGGAAGGATTCAAGCACCAGTGAGGGGAACATAAGTACCTGCTTGGAACCCCAGGAATATCACATGCTTTCCTATTCTGGGCTCATTATTAGAGAACAGTGTGTCCATGAAATTGTAATGGCATTAGAAGCAATGTAAAGGAATGCACATTTACAAGGGTTGCCTGTTTTTCAATTGAAAACAAAGTTTTACATCCTCCTAGTGGCCATTGGGTTTCTTCAGAAGATATGAGCAATAACCACAAGCTGATGAGATACGACTTCACATGCTATGAAGTCATAAGACATGCCATAAGAGCTGCATGTCTGCCACATTTTAAAGTGCTGTAATAAAATAAAATAAAATAATTAAATACATTAAATTACATTAAAATAAAATAAATAATAATAAATGCTAATTAATTGTATTTGTAACAGGACAGTCTGTCCTTTCGAAGGTCAAGGGGGCCAAGAGCAGCCAGCCCTGTTCTGGAAAGGAGTCTAGCTGGCAGGTGCTGGGAATCATCTGGCCCTGCATTTAGTGATTGGGGCTGATGATTGCCAGCCAGGGCGTATAAAGGAGGTGAGGTTCTAGGAGAGGGTTGGGACTGTACTCCCCTGTAGCTGCAGCAGAAGGCAGTGAGTGGGCAGGAAAGGCCTGAAGACTCCTCTAAACTGGGGGAAGGTCCAGTTCATTAAGCTACCAAAGACCACACTATCCCACAATCTCAGTTGAAGTACAGGACTGGAGCTTTTTGCTCTTGTTCCAGTTTAAAATTTTTGTGTGTGTTAAACAATAAGCAGAGCCCTGAGGAAAAGGCTACAGGCTGAACTAGGTGTGGCTGATTGTACCAGGCTTGTGATCAGGTCCATCAGTTTAAAGTACATCTTTAACATTTTTGGGGAGTTGTGCACCATTCAAATCAATGGCCAAATTCCCACTGACTTCCAGGAGAGTTAAACTGGGCTTTATGTTTTCAACTGCTACTTTTTCGTAGGGTTATTCACAGGCTTGTATTACAGCTTATTTATAACCTAAATTGTAGCATGGATGTGATAGGTAGTTAAAAAGACAGCAGCAGAAATATCAAACGCATAGGAAAGGAGAGGATCAATGCACTAAGAAATGCTGTACTCTACCCATTCATATGGTATTTTCAAATATGACAGAATCTTGCTAATTTGCACTAATGACTGAGAGACCCATTGTGAGTTACTGAATATTGTGATGTAAGCAGGTTATAGAGTACAATAATCAAACACGTACAAGACAAGCGAGCATATTCTTTGTTCATTTACTTTATATTATGTGGTTTAGTTTTAATTAGTTATATCACTTCACAGTACATGAGTAAAAGTGCTATAATACATTTTGTAAAAACTAATGAAATTGTATTAATATAAAGCCCCACTACATCATCAGCTATTAATTCTTGGCTGTGGTGTGGAGAGAGAACAACAATTTTTGTGCAGTTTGAAAGGAAAGATTTGATGTCATAGATAGCAGACCTAGGTTCCAGATGTATTTTCTTTCTTTTTGTTTTTAATAAAATTTATCTTTTTTTTAAAAACAGGGTTTGTTTTTTTGTGTCCTAAGAAGTTTGTGCATATGTTATTTAATTAGCTGATGGCAACTGCTGATTTCCTTTGTTTTCTTTCTCAGTCCTTCCCCGAAGGGGGAGGGTGAAAGGGCTTGAGGGTACCCCACAGGGAGGAATTCCCAAGTGTACCTTCCTGGTCCAAAGGGGTTTTTTGCACTTGAGTGGTGGCAGCATCTACCCATCCAAGGTCAGAGAAAAGCTGTGACCTTGGGAGTTTAATACAAGCATGGAGTGGCCGGTATTAATTTTTAGAATTCTTGCGGGCCCCGCCACCTTCTGCACTCAGAGTTACAGAGTGGGGATTCAGCCTTGACAGCATACTTTATACATAATTTTTCATAGTCTTGTAAAATGGGTGACAGGATGGAGAGATGTCCTTAAGTCGAGCCGAGTTCTAACTGAAGATGAAAGGGCATTTCTTCCTAGAGATGAACTTCTTGGAAGTGGAGGACAAGTGCCTTGAGATGGAAGTGGAAGCAAAGCACTTGGAAAGAAGTGCTTGGAGGTGGAAGTGGAGGAGAGGGGAGAGGCGAAGCGCTTGGAGGTGGAGAGGAAGTGCTTAGAGCTGAAAAAGGCTAAGCTGGATCAATCAGGTAACCCTAACAGTCCTTCTTCCCATTCCAAAAAATTCCCCACATACAAGGTAGGCGATGATACAGAGGCCTTCTTAAAATTTTTTGAAAGGGCCTGCCTTGAGTACAATGTCCCTCCAGACCAGTATATGTTGGAGCGGATGCCACAACTCAGTGGACCCTTAGCAGAGGTGGCAGCTGAAATGCCTAAAGAACACATGAACAAGTACAAACTTTTTTCAACAAAAGGCCAGAATTAGGATGGGGCTAACATCCGAGCATGCCCGTCGGCGGTTCAGAGCCCTAAGGTGGAAACCAGACGTGGCATTTTCCCAGCATGCCAACCACATTGTAAAAAATTGGGATGCCTGGATATCAGGAGCAAATGTTAAATCTCTGGAAGATCTGTCTCTCCTACTACAAATAGAGCAGTTGTTAGAGGGTGTTCCTGAGGGAATAGAAAGGTACATCCTAGATGGGGGAGATTGGAGCCAAATGGGTGGAGGTGGAAGAGAAGAAGAAAGTTAGTAGTAGTTGAGGGGATACCAGAAGGGGCAACTGCTACTCAAAAACACCTCACCGTAGGAGTCAGACCAAAGCCCCACCTCACAAGGAGGAGCCCTCCACACAGCCAGGGAAACCCCAGATGCACTCTCGTCCCACCACCCCACTCTCCAACCACCCATCTTACCCCTGCCCACAGTCAGCTGGGCAATGCTTTAAATGTAATGAGCCAAGGCATGTGAAGGTCAACTACCCCAAGAAAACCAGCTGACTGCAACTCATCACCCCAGGGTCCCACCGAGAACCTTCAGGCTCAGATGCATCGCAAATACCCCCAGAGCGAAGGGAAACTGTTAGTGTGGGCAGGAGGAAGATTACTGCATGGAGAGACACTGGAGCACAGGTGTCAGATATCCACCTATCCCTGGTGGACCCCAAATTCATCAACCCAGAGGCTCAAGTGATGGTGCAACCCTTTAAGGCCAACTCTTTTAACTTGCCTACAGCCAAGTTTCCTGTCCAGTACAAGGACTGGTCAGAAATATGGACTTATGCAGTCTATGGCAATTATCCCATTCCCATGCTGCTGGGAGAAGACTTATCCAACCATGTAAGGCTAAAAAAATGGGTGGGGATGGTCATCCACATCCAGGCTAAACAGCCCTCCACACCTAACTCCATTCCTGAGCCTCCTACAGGGACCCAGCCAGAGATGGTGAAACCAGACCCCAGACCAAAGTATATGGCAGCAGTTGTAGATACAGTTCCTGGGACCCAGCCAGAATCAGCCCAAGAATTGGAACTGGCAGAGCAGTCAGCACCAGAGCCCGTGCTTGCAACCCCACCAGAGTCAGAGGAGCCAGCACCAAAGGGCACCACAGAGCCTGCAGCAGCAGCTAAACTGGTGCAAGAAGCTCAACCGGAGCCTGAAATACAACCTAATGCACTAGTAGAAAGTGGTTCACAGTCAACGGAGACAACCCCATCACCTGCATCAATTCCAGTGGGACCAAACCCAAGTCCACAACCCAGCGAGGAACTAATGTCTCCAGCATCAAGGGAGCAGTTCCAGGCAGAGCAGGAAGCAGATGAAAGCCTCAAAGGAGCTTGGACGGCATCATGTAGTGACCCACCACCTCTCAGCTCTTCCAATAGGTCCAGGTTTGTTGTAGAAGGAGGACTCTTATACAAGGAAACCCTTTCTGGTGGGCACAAGGAGGACTGGCATCCTCAGAGACGGTTGGTGTTCCAACTAAGTATAGGGAAAAGCTCTTGAGCTTAGACCACGATCACCCTAGTGGCCATGCTGGGGTGAATAGGACCAAGGACCATTTGGGGAAGTCATTCCACTGGGAGGGAATGGGCAAGGACGTTTCTACCTATGTCTGGTCTTGTGAGGTCTGCCAGAGGGTGGGAAAGCCCAAACATAAGGTCAAGGCCCCTTTCCAGGCACTCCCCATAATTGCGGTTCCATTTCAGCGTGTAGTTGTGGATATTCTGGGTCCTTTCCCTAAGAAGACAACCAGAGGAAAGCTGTACATACGTACCTTCATGGATGTTGCTACCCAATGGCCGGAAACAGTAGCTCTAAGCAACACCAGATCTAAAAGCGTAAGCCAGGCGTTGGCAGACATTTTTGCCAGGGTAGGTTGGCCCTTCGACATCCTTACAGATTTGGGAACTAAATTGCTGGCAGGGACCATGAAACATCTTTGGAAGCTCACAGGGTGAACCACTTGTTTGCCACCCCTTACCAGCATCAAACAAATGGCCTAGTGGAGAAGTTTAATGGGACTTTGGGGGCCATGATATGTACATTTGTGAATGAGCACTGCAATGTTTGGGACCTAGTGTTGCAGGAGTTGCTCTTTGTCTCCAGGGCTGTACCACATCCCAGTTTGGGGTTTTCACCCTTTGAACTCATTCATGGCCATGAAGTTAAGGGGACATTACAGTTGGTGAAGCAGAAATGGGAGGGAGTTACATCTTCTCCAGGAACTAACATTTTGGACTTTGTAACCAACCTGCAAAACACCCTCAAGGACGCTCTAGCCCTTGCTCAAGAAAACCTATAGCATTCTCAACAAGAGCAAAAGGCTTGGTATGATAAACATGCCAGAGAGCGTTCCTGCAAAGTAGGTGACCAAGTCATGGTCCTGAAAGTGCTCCAGGCCAATAAGATGGAAGCATCATGGGAGGGGCCATTTATGGTCCAAGAGTGCCTAGAAGCCGTTAATTATCTCATAGTGTTCCCAGACCCTACCCTAAAACCTAAAGTATACCATGTTAATTCTCTAAAGCCCTTTTATTCCCAAGAAATCAAGGTTCTCCAGTTTACAGCCCAGGAGAGAGACAACGCTGAGGGCTGAAGGAGTCTACTATGAAGGAAAAAGCGATGGTGGCACAGAAGAGCTGAGCCTTTCCATCACCCTTGGGCGTAAGCAGCAACAGCAAATCCAGGAGCTGTGTACCAGCTTTGTGCCAATGTTTTCAGCCGCCCCAGGAAGGACAGAACGGGTGTACCACTCCATTGACATAGGTGATACTCGCCCAATTAGAGCCCAACCCTCCTAGATGGCTCCTCAAGCCAAAACCACACTAGAAAGGGAGATCAAGGACATGTTACAGATGAGTGTAATACACCCCTCTGAGAGCGCATGGGCCTCCCCAGTGGTTCTGGATCCCAAAGCAGATGGGGATGTCCAATTTTGTATGGACTACCATAAGCTAAATGCTGTAACTCATCTAGAAAACTATCCAATGCCACACACAGATGAGCTATTGGAAAAACTGGGATGTGCCCAATTCATCTCCACCTTAGACTTAAATAAGGGGTCCTGGCAAGTGCCGCTAGATGACCCAGACAAGGAAAGGTCAGCCTTCATCACCTATGTAGGGCTGTATGAATTTAATGTACTCCCTTTTGGACTGCGAAATGCACCCGCCACCTTCCAGAGACTGGTAGATAACCTTCTTGCTGGATTTGGGGAATTTGCAATCGCCTATCTTGACAATGTGGCTATATTCTCAGATTCACAGGCAGAACACCTGGAACACCTCCAAGCTGGCTTCCAGCGCATAAGGGAGGCAGGATTAAGTGTTAAGGCCAAAAAGTATCAAATAGGCCTAAACAGGGTCACGTATCTTGGACACAAGGTGGGTCAAGGAACTATCAAACCCCTACAGTCTAAAGTAAATGTTATCCAAAATTGGCCTGTCCCTAAGTGAAAGAAGCACGTCCAGTCCTTCTTGGGCTTGGCTGGGTTTTACAGATGATTTGTACCACACTACAGCCAAATTGCAAACCCACTGACAGACCTAATCAGGAAAAAACAACCAAATGCAGTTCAGTGGACTGAAAAGTGTCAAAAAGCCTTTAACCTGCATAAGGCGGCCTTGACGTCTGACCCTGTACTAAGGGCCCCGGACTTCGACCAACCTTTCATAGTAACCACAGATGCATCCGAGCATGGTGTAGGAGCAGTTTTCATGCAGGAAGGACCAGATCAACAATTCCATCCTGTCATGTTTCTCAGCAAAAAACTTTCTGAGAGGGAAAGCCACTTGTCAGTCTCAGAAAAAGAATGTTAAGCCATTGTGTATGCTCTGGCCATACATTTGGGGACAGTGTTTCCACCTGCAGACTGACCATGCTGCACTGAATTGGCTTCACACAGTCAAAGAAACTAACAAAAAACTTGGGTGGAGTTTAGCTCTTCAAAACTTTGATTCTGAAATACAGTATATTTCAGGAGCCTCTAACAAAGTGGCTGATGCAATCTCCCAGGAAGGTTTCCTAGAATCAGCAGGGTAAAAATGTCCCTGTATTCTAAGTCATTGTCGTCCTTGGAATGTGAAAAATACTGTTTAGTTCTTCATGTAATTAGTAGTAAAATTAGAAGTGCATGTATCTTATTAACTCTGTTTCTTAAACCTCCAGAAAGAAATCACAGCCAGTGTGGACCCGACCTGAACCAGGCTAGCCAGCACCATCTGTGATTTGGGGGGCATGTGATAAATGAAGGGAGGGGTAGCTCACTTTTATGGACACCCAGCCAGCCAGTTAGCTATAAAATTCCAGTTAGTAGCTGTTCTCTACTTGCTTTACCTGTAAAGGGTTAAAATAGCCCATAGATAAAAGGAAGGGATTGTGCACCTGACCAAAAGAGCCAGCGGGAGGGCTAGAACTTTTTAAAATTGGGAAAAATACTTTCCCTTTGTCTGTCTGTGGTTGTTCTCTGGAGAGTGGGGATAGAGCAGGACAGGGCTGGAGCTATGCTGTAAAAAGCTGTGAACCAGGTATGAAAATCACCAGATCATACCTAGAAACTACTCAATTTGAAACCCCGGCTATATAAGTAGATCAGGAAATGTCTAGAAAGACACAATTAGGTTTCTCTCTTTTATTTCTGTAGGGCTTGTGGACTCCTCTGTGATAACCCCAGGTGCTATTGTTTTGCTTGTAACCTTTAAGCTGGACCTCAAGAAAACCATTCTTGATGCTTAATTATTATATTTGCTCTTTTAAAATATAAGTTCCAGATGTATTTTCTTTCTTTTTGTTTTTAATAAAATTTACCTTTTTTAAAGGACAGGATTGGGTTTTTTGTATCCTAATGTTACCCAGGGTTCTTTCAACCCAAAGCTCTTGGTAACTTATACTCTGTGTGAGCTGGTGTCAGAAATAAATCAGGGGAGACATGGCCGTCCAACCAGTAGATGGCTGGCATAAACAGGACAACACAAGAGTGCTTTCACTTAAAGCTAAACTTTGCTTAGTCTCAAGCACTTACACACGTCTGCAACAGGTTAGTAAAACACCCCCAACCCTTGCTAATTACCAAAGCTGAGTGTGGCTCTCGAGTGACACAGCAGCAGGCTTCCAATGGCCAAATCTTCCGTCTGCCAGTTGGGACTGCAAGATGTACCCAGAGGGAGAGTCCAAAAAGAGTCCAACTACCACAAACTTTTCCCCCTTATTTATACATTAGTAATAGAATGACATGTCCCTTAAAGAAAACTTATTAAGTAAGCAGTTTCAATGGTCAAGCAAGAGGTTCCTTCTGATTATCGATTAACCGGGTGTGGGTTTTTTCCAGAGTTTGCAGCCTTGAGGCCCCAATAGACATTCCTGGGGCACATCCTGCTCTTCTAAAATGCATGTATCAGCAATTTCAACACGATTCTTATCAGGAAGGATGCGGGGTCAAGCTGCCCTTTCTGTGGCACCCAAACCCCCCTCCCCTCCTACCTTGGTGAAACTGAGAGTGCTGAATGGCCAATTTGCAGCCTGCTGACTTGGCTGCTTTTAGCAATAAGCCATAGTGATTTCAGGCACTTTACTGGTTTGCTACAGTCTCCCCGTACACTAGGAGGTTGGTGCATATGTTGTTTAATTAGCTGGTGGCAACAGCTGATTTCCTTTGTTTTCTTTCTATTCTCTTCCCCGGAGGGGTGTGTGAAAGGGCTTAAGGGTACCCCACAGGGAGGAATTCCCAAGTGTGCCTTCCTGGTTCCAAAGAGGGTGTTTTGCACTTGAGTGGTGGCAGCATCTACTCATCCAAGGTCAGAGAAAAGCTGTAACCTTGGGAGTTTAATACCAGCCTGGAGTTTAATTAATTTTTAGAATCCTTGTGGGCCCCCACCTTCTTCACTCAAAGTGCCAGAATGGGGAATCAGCCTTGACAGAGCTGTTGCTGTTTCTCTACTGCTGCTGCTTCTCTGCTACCACTGGCAGCTGTCTCTCTGATGTTGCTAGGCACTGTTGCTTCCTGCTCTCACAATGTCATGTTCTGAGGTTCCTCCACTTAACACAGCTCTTTGGGCAGGTAGCAGGGAACCTCACAGCCAGGGCAGTCTTTATATTCACTGTCCCACACAAGATCTAAGGCTTATCTCCTAGAGTAGCTCAGAAGTGAGGTCAGCTCTAGGAATCACCAACCAAAAACAAAGACTTTCAATTGAGTCTAATCATCTTATAATTAAATGCTGAAAATGGGCAAGTCAGACAGCATCCATACCAACAGGTAGAAACACCTTACCCTGCCACTACCACCTGGCATTTGGGATCCTTACCTCCTGCTTTGCAAGCGAGATTCAGTTTAGGGTGACTCCCTCAATCAGGGCAATCAAGAGATGATACTTCTGGAAGTTGCCATGCAGGATCATTGGGATGTCCTTCAGTTCGGGATGATCTGCTCACTACACTTCCCCATAATCCTTAGCATTTCCTGTCTGTGGCTCATGACCAACACATCCTTTGGCATGAGAAGCAGGTTAGCTTCTGCTCCAAGCTCTGCCAGCAAGTATCCCTACTCACACCGTCTGACAAACCCCAGAACCCAGACACACACCCGTGGGCCCTGGCTATGGGTCAGGTGGCACCACCACCAGAGTTATCTTTGGCACTCCTTCCCAAGTATAGCAACTATGGTGACATCTTTGAGAAGAAGAACGCCGACACCCTACTACCACATTGGGATTATGACTGCCCAATTGAATTGCAAACAGGGGCCAAGGTGCCGTTTACTGCATCTACATGATGTCGGAACCCAAGCTAGCTGGCTTGTGTTCCTATCTCCAGGAGAACCAGGCCAACGGTTTCATACAACCATCTACCTCTCCCAACCCTGTTCTTTTTGTTAAAGAGGAAGATAAACCCTGAGTCTATGTGTGGATTACTGGGCCCTCAGTCAGGTTACTGTCAGGAATCAACACCCCCTTCCACTCATCCCGGAACTACTGGACTATGTACAATTGGCCCAGGTATTCACAAAACTTGACCTGTGGGGGGGGTGGGGTGGGAGGAGGCTATAACCTGGTATGTATCGAAGGTGGGGACAAGTGGAAGATGGTTATTCAAACCTGATATAGCCACTATGAATACTTGATAATGCCATTTGGCCTTACAAACACTCCTGCAACATTCCAGCATTTCATGAATGAGGTCTTCCAGAACATCTTAGACCAGTACGTCATAATCTACCTAGATGATATCCACATTTTTTCAAGGGTCCTAAGCAACACAGCCAGTATGTCTGGTCAATCCTGGAATGGCTCCACCAACACCACCTGTACACAAAGCTGGAAAAGCACAGCTTCAATCAGTGCTCTGTGGAGTTCCTGGGCTACATCTTGTCCTCTGAGGGCCTCTGAATGGACTCCAAGAAGATGGAGGTGGTATAGACCTGGGTACCCTCCCCCAAAACATCAAGGTGCTGCAATGCTTCCTGGGGTTCATTAACTTTTATAGTTGCTTCATTTCCAGGTTTTCAGGCAAACCCCCTTTGATTGTGCTTCTCCACAAAAACACCACCCTCAACTGGTCTCCAGAGGCCCAACAAGCATTCGATCAGCTCAGTATGATCTTTATCAGGGCCCCGATTTTTGTCTATCCCGACACAGTAGAAACCTTTATTATCGAGACCAATGCTCCAATGTGACAAATGGGATCAGACTCTCAAATGTGTGGTCCCCAACAGGATCTCAACTATTGTGCCTACTATTCACAGAAGCTCGCTCCTTCCAGACAGAATTACAAAATTCTAGGAAAGGAGCTTCTAAACATCAAAGTGGCCTTTGGAGAATGGTGCCACCATCTGAAAGGTATTTGGTACCCAGTACAGATATACAGGGATCATACAAACTTAAGAGCACCTCCACTGAGCCAAAGCATTGAACCAGTGGCAGCCTAGCTGGGCCCTGTTCTTCACACACTTCAATTTCACAATCACGTACTACCTGAGTCCCCAGAACAAGCCACTGATGCCTTCTCCTGAAAAGGAGAATATCTCACTAGCCAGGACTGCCCCCACCCCCACCCCCATGTAGAGTCCCCACACTTTCTTAAGCCCTTGAAACTTCCTGGATGCTACAGTTCCCCAAGATCTCATGTCACTGAGCCATTCAGCTACAGAGAAGGAACACCCTCCTAAGGAGCTTGAGACTGCAAGCCATGGCCAACACCAGGGCCAGGATGACTTGCTATATGACAAGGGCCACTTGTATGTTCTGTCAGGACCCCCTTCGTAAGAAGTACTGGGGCTACGTCATACTTACCATTAGCAGGCCATTTGGAGCACCTTAAAACCCACTGTTCGGCTCACTCCTTTTGGTGCCTCCAAATGAGGTCATTATCCTGGACTTCATAGTCAAGCTCCCCGTGTCTAACGGGCACACTGTAGTTCTCACTGTGGTTAACCAGTTGACAATGTCCCACTTTGTCCCCATTGCACACCTGCCCTCTGCAGAAGAAACAGTCCAGCTCTGGTTAATCATGTTATCCATCTCCATGGGCTCCTGGAGCGAGTCACAACTGTTCGAGGTCCGCAGTTTGTGTTGCAGTTTTGGCACGAATCCCTACTATTGCTTGGAGTCCGCATTTATACATTCACCACCTTTCACCACAAGCTGATGGTCAGTCCAGATGAGCAAATCAAATGTTGGAACACATGCTTCATGAATTTCCACCAGAACAACCGGTTGAGACTCCTATCCCAAGTGGACTTTGCTTATAACAATGATGACCTTATCTCCACTGGGCAGAGTCTGTTCTATGCAAACTGAGGCTTCCACCTCTGTCTCCATCTGGCCATAGCCATCAACTCCACCAATCCTGTGGCTGCTGACTGGGGTGCAGCAGATCCATGAAGTTCAAGAAGAACTCAAGACCCATTGGACAATGCCAAGGAGGACTACATGAGGTATGTTGACCACAAGGGCCAGGAAGGCCCGGCTTTCACCATCTGGCAAAAACCTGATTGTGATCTCCTCTGCTACTGTCAGGTTTGACCCAGCTCTGATCCCTGATCCTGGCTGTTCTTGTTAGAATCTTGACACTGGATGGAGAACATAGTGGACAGGAGGAGCTGCTCCTAAACCTACTCTGAGCTAGTGCACTACAGTCTTATGCTTTCAAGGAGGAAGCTCTAGCTGCTGCATGTTCTGAGGGACCAGGTTCTCCCTCAGCCTATGGAGCAACTCTGATTGGTCAGTGCCATTGATACAGGAGAAAAAGGGGCAGGACAAGATAGTGGTAGGCTCAGAGAGGTCCGGCATATGGATGCATAATCAGCCGTGTCCAAGCCCTGATGGTCATCACTTAACAAGAAGCTTGACTCACAAATACAGAATCAAATATTGATGTAATGACTTGTAGAGAGCTTATTGCCATGACAATCAGTTGCCTGCATGAAATATTTATTTGGGAAAAGGTCTTCAAAAGAATATTTTCAAAAAAATGGAGATATGGAGTTCAACATACTGGTGTTATGCTGTCAATCTTGATCTTTAAAAGGTAAGAAATGCACCACTTTATACAAGAGTTCTTTACATGATGTCCTGTGGCCTATTCTTTTATACTGTACCTCACAGAATAGATCATTCTTTCAAGTATTGACTGTCCTATGACACTGCTTTCAGCACATTTCATTCACTTTCCTTCTTTATTGTATATCACATGATCCTTCAATACTTTACATAGCTGACTAATTACTCTAACCTAGAGACGGTTCAGGGCTGAAGATTAAGTTGCAACCTGGACACAAGCTTTCACAAATTTTAGGTACTGTATGTTCTGATTCATAGTTTTTGTTTGATCAGTTCCTGATTCAGTTCTATTCCCCCAAATATAAAGATTCATCAATTTAAGGGTGATCAGGTGTTTTACTTGGTTCATCTCTCCACCCAGTAAAGACCACATAAAACAGACACATACCACAGGTTAAATTTCAGGTGAACTTATCTTTTTATTCCTGGTGTTTCATTCCTGGTGTTTCTTTGATCAGGCTTAAAAGATTTGATCCAAAGAGAATTGAAATCAGTGGAGTCTCACATTGACTTCAAAGACTCGCATTGACTTCAATGGGCTTTGGATGAGGTCAAAAGTGATCTATTTCTATTGTGTGCCACATGTGAACTTAGTGTACCTATGTATTTTTTTTCTCCTTTGTCCATGAAGTATGCATGTTTCTTTCTAGTTTGAGCTATGGGGAAAAAAAAGAAAAAAGAGCAGCCATTAATCTTAAATGTAAAAAACCCCAACAACATTGATGCTAATGCAATGATACCACCACAATACCACAATTCAGTATACTTGACACATCTGCGATTGTTACCCCAAGAAGAGACTCAGAGGTCCCAGAACAGTCATCCTATTGCTTACTTCCAGGTTCCCAAGATAATGACCTATCAATATGTTCCTGCAAGGTGAAAGGAGGGGGCCCGCCTAGTGGAATTGCCAGGGTTTACCAAGGATCTCCCTATGCCCTCCAGGAAACTCTCCAGAACAGACTAGATCACGGACACAGAACCTCTGCTCAAAGGACTGACACCCAGGCAGTACTTTTCCAAAACAAAGTATTGTCTTTAATTAGTGTAACCAACCTTTCCTAATACCATTAATCTAAACTTAAATTAAAACACAAGTACCTTAGCAAAGGCACACAGTTGGAATGCCTTAAGTGATTATGTTCTGCACATGGTGATCAGTGATATGCAAGACACTGATAGCAATCTTAATAAACTCTACACTTTATTCATAGTAGCATAGACATACACACCACAGACACTCATCTTTATCATCACAAACATACATATTAATTAACCGTATTTCTATTCTATATCCTATTCTATGGCTGATGTCCTTACTCTCCATCATTTTTTTCCCTCTGCTCTAACTTAAGAATCCTTCTAATATATCTCATGATCCTTTTCTGCTGTGTCCCAGCAGCCCATTGCTGCTGCTGTCACCCTGCAGTTGCTTCTTCTTTGCTGTTTTTTGCTCTTTCGTGTTTCTCTGATCTTCTCCTTCTTCTCCTGCTCCTAACCTGACTTCTGCCTGCCTGCTCTCTGCCTTATATACAGTTTTTGGCCTGTTCTGGTTGGCTTATTTTTCAATCCTAGCATTAGCATCAATCCTCCAATCACCTTCAGACCCTCTCTGATTGGTCCACACGTATACACCGATCATAACTGCTAAATCTGGCTGTCAGTCAAAGCTGTTGCATAAGTTTACTGAGCAGGCCTGATTGACCCCTCCCGTTTTTGCAGTGACCTTTACCTGACTTCAGTCCACACTCTTCCTCTCAACACATCAGTCAGAGACTAATCTGCCTAAACCGCCAATTCACTGTCCTTGGCTGTGTGCCAACATTGTACACACACTTACAATTACCCAAATTTTAAATTATAAACAATTACCTTATTTCTTTCACGCATACTTACTTGTTAACTCCTGCATCTTAATGTTATGATCTACTGCTACCATTCCTTACCAGTTTAATTATTTTTATTCCAGTTTTTCTCTTCTTTTCAGTTTATGGTGGCAGAGCAATGTTTTCCAGTGCTGCACTTGGAAAACCAATAGAGCAGCTCAAAATCCTTTCCTATCAACATAAACCACTTATAGCTTATGTTAAAATAAGTCAGCCTTCCAAGGTCTTCTTTTTAGCATCCTTATGCCAAAGAAAAGTACTAACTTATTGTCAGGGAACTAAGCATACATTACCTTCTACAGTCCTCATTTACAAAAATAAAAGAACAGTCTAGCAAACAGTGAATATCAGAGCTTGGTCTTTGCAACTTCTTGTAGAACAGGACTGTTTCCTATCAGCCTGAGCCACCTCAAATGGGTGTCAAGAGACCAAGGCCCCTTGGCAACAGCTCAGAGAGCTATCCCAGCTGCAGCGGGGAGTATAAGTTGAACCTTCCTAAGGAGTGGTGCAACAGACATGCTCATTGTTCACTCTGCGTGGTGGGACGTCATGTGTCACCCTGGAGTTCTGCATCTCTGCACTCTTGTCTACTCAAGACTAGAAGACACAGTTATGTTGCAGTTAGTTTGTATCCACTGTTGATGAGGTTGGGAGAGAATTTTTGTAACCATGGCTTGACTTAGGAAGGTCAATTCTATGTCACTACAGATGTCGGAGTTTCACTTTTTCTACATATAAAAACAAATAAAATGAAGGAAAATATAAGAGGAAAAGAGTGTAGCTAAAGAGAGACAGGGGGAAGTTGGAGGGTTTATGATCATTTATGTGTAACTATAGTATACATTACACTAAATATGTACAAGACTGACAGTTCTAATCCTGAATTATTAGAAGAAAATGTTTCGCTAATAGAGAGTTGTCTCACCACCTCTTGATATTGCACTTTGATAGTTAAAAAAAAGTCAAAATAAAGCCAGGCTTTCCGTCTAAATAATTCTGAGAGAGAGAAAAGTGACTCTGAAAAGCCTTTATTTGACAAATAGGTTTCTGATACATTAAGCATTTTAAAATTAATAGCAGCTATTGTAAAAAAAAATCACACGTAGAAAAGAACTAACAGGAACTACAAACCAGACAACACAAGTGCATAAATAAGTGAGTATTTTCAGCAGTTTCACAAACTGCACCATTAATTCACCATGGCCACTGAATCATTCCCAAATTATGCCCAGCTTGGAAAATACAGAATCAGTATTTTTTCTAGTCACCATTGTTTCTGGGACACCACCAAACACATCATGTCCTTCAGAGCTCACTACTTATTCTTCCTGTGATTTGCAAATGGCTACTTCAGAGACTCCCTGGCCATTCTGATCAAGCAGCCTCCAGCTTCAGTTTACAAGCAGCTCAGTGTAACCCTGTCTGGGTGGGACATCAAACAAGTGGCAACTGTCAAATGTTTGGGTACTGCCTCACACAATGCTGCAAGATGCTCAAAAGATGTGGACACTAGTATTGCAGCAGCGGCTGCTCTGTTTCAGGCCTTTCTGTAGCTTCAGTGTGGACATGTTTGCCATGAAGCTGTGGATCTGTAGAACCATGGATATACCAACTCTATTATACGGAAGTGAAATGTGAGCACTGAGGGAGGCTGAAACTCTGGGCTGACATTTTCAATTCTCATCATTTTTGTCAGCTACTCCATATTAAGTGGCAGTGCAAGACCTGAAATGAGAGTATTTGAAGTCAAACTAGCAACTGCCTCCATCAGCAATGTTCAGCTTTCTAGGTATGGAAAAACGATTAGAAGGGAGGAGAAAAAAATCAGAGGTGTATTTAGCAAGCAGTGCCACTGCATAGCCGGTGATCATATGAGGGCCAAAAGCTTTTGGTGGCATGATAAGACTGCCAGTGACAGACATAAACTGGAAAAAGAAAAGGAGTACTGGTGGCACCTTAGAGACTAGATTGATCCAGGTGGTATCAACCTGCAAGGAGGCCATGTTCCTTTGGGATTTGCCAAGGTGATGAATTTAGGGACCACTCGCCTGAGTAAGTGCTCACTGACATAACACTGGCACATTGTGTCCCTTAATCTGAGCAACTATTAATATAGATAAACAAGAAAGATTATGCATGTGGGTTATCTTTCTTTCCTGAAATAAACATTGAGATCTAACCATTGAAGACCACATATAACATTGAGGACTGCAGCATCAAAAATGTGTTTTCTTTTGTTTTAAAGTAATCAGGTATGAACAATCAAGAGTAATGAAGGGCCAGAGCCAGTAAACCCTTTTACATAGGTTCTTAATGATTTCTAGCTACACTTTGAGCTGGAGGTGTAAATACCTGCACTAGCTCTGATCAACCTAGTGTGCTAAAAATAGAAGAGTGGCTGCGGTGGCACAAGCAGTGGGAGGGGCTAGTTGTGCCGAGTACATGCCTAGCATCTTGGAAGGGATCGTAGCTGGATCAGCTAGCCCATCCCACCACTTGTGCTGCCATGGCTATGCTTCTAATTTTAGTGGGCTAGCTTGATCAGCGGTAGCACAGGTATGTCACCTGAAGATGGAATTTACATCTCTTGATTGAAGAATAAACATACCCTAAAATGAGATCAATGGAGCATTTATAGTCTTCCTCTCATACAGGGTCACAGCTGGTTAAAACTTGAATAAGGTAGTGGATCTCTCAATCTGACATTTATGCTTCCAGAGCTCCAGAAGAATTTCTGGCTAACTCAGACATCAGCAGCCTGTCCACACCTCTTTTCTAAGGAGACCTGTGCTTTAACTTTCTACTGTATGGATGATCTTGTCTGTTTACTAAATTAGTCATGATATTTACTGGAATCTCTTAATATTTCATTATTTAGATTATCAATGTTGAGGTATCATGCAGAATTAGAGAATGACTGTCAGTGTGGTCTAATAATCCCTATCTTTAAAATTCATTATATACAGCACATATAAACATACACCGTCAAGCTAAGCTATTCATTAATAAGAAGCACTAAGTAGATATGCTAACACTAAATTGTTCTTCATATGGTAATAAGTGATATTTCTTATTTTAGTAACCATAGTGATGAAAAAGGTTGATTTCACACCCACTGTGAGATTTTCAGACTATTGCAAAGGCACTTTAAGCACTAAAGATCAATACCAGATTAAATGGACTCCTATACAAGATTGATGTTTACAAAAAATGATACACAGTGCCACAGCTATGTCATAAGGGTATGGTTTTTGATGTTTATTCTTTGTGAAAATCATCTTCAGTTTTACATTTGTCCCTGCACTTCCAAGTGAGAAACTTTGGCAAAGAAGCTTGACAGACATTTTGGAATCCGGTATCCCATCAGACTTGTAACTTTGACAGATGGTAGGTAGCTCTGGCCTTCCCTCAGTTAATTACGCCATATGGCTGCTAGAGAGTGAGTGCAGTACCTGTGCAACTTGTCTTGTGGGTCAAGAACTTTAGGTCTATTTCTTCTGAAAAATTAATAGTGAATAGAAGCTACCGTATTAAAGGCTTATGATAGTACAAAAATTGTTCAAGGACGAGAAAATTATTTTGAGAACTGTCTAATTTCAGTACTAGTGAGTAGTAGAGGACATTTTGGAGGGAGATGGGTGATATCCATCATGAATTATATGCATTGCATACTATTTTGTAGCGTCACATTTCATCAATGTATGAAAACTTTTCATAGCATTGAAGGTATTGTTACTTTACAGACAACAGTCTGATGGAATGAACCCAGGTTTTGTCTTAGTTAATATTATTCAGCTATGTTTTTACAGCAGAAAAAAATCTAGAGATAATAACAACATAAAGCTTTTACACAGAGCTGTGAAAAATGAACACTAAAATATCACTATTCTTATCATTACCAAATTCTAGAATTTAAAAGGTATAGTCTAGTTTCCATCAGAGGAAGAGATGAAGCTGCCACATTTACATTATGTAATTTTGGTGCAATTGTGAGAACTTCATATTTTGACGTGTCTGATCTTTCATTTTATAACATCTAATTTGCCAGAAAAAAAATCACACTATATTATTCTTTTTCTGGCTAATGCAAGGGCAGATTGGATACTGTGAATAAAAATCCACAGTTTAAAAGGTGTAGATTTAAAATCTCTGCAACTGGCAGATGCATTCTTTTCTACCTTTGTTGTGAGTATAATATAATATACTATAGTAATGTAATATTGAAGTTTTTGTCCTGCTTTGCTAAATGTAAATTGGGGCTCAATTGTGACAGAACAAGGAATAATGGTCTCAAGGTGCAGTGAGGGAGATTTAGGTTGGATATTAGGAAAAACTTCTTTACTAGGAGAGTGGTGACGCACTGGAATGGGTTACCTAAGGAGTTGGTGGAATCTCCTTCCTTAGAGGTTTTTAAGGTCAGGCATGACAAAGCCTTGGCTGAGATGATTTAGTTGGGGATTGTTCCTGCTTTGAGCAGAAGGTTGGAGTAGATGACCTCCTGAGGTCCCTTCCAACCCTGATATTCTATAATTCTATGATTCTAATTAAATACTGAGCTGTATTATGAGTGGTGCAGAATCACACAACACTTCTGCGGGTCTTCCAGTAGTGCCTTAAATGATGTCACTAAAGTCTCTCTCTCTCTCTCTCTCTCTCTTTCTCTCTCTCATCCTCTTCACACTGAGTGAATTGTGTCTGCAGCACAGTGATTTGTTTTGGTAGGACTTTATTTTGTTTGTTTAAATGTGTTTACGTTAGAGACGGCAAGGTTAAAGAACAGTTCGTTGCACCTGCAGCGAATGTTGGTGAGATTTGTGATGGCTGTTAGTTATTGTGAGAGTTCATTGCTGGGTTCTGTCATGGGCTGTAAGCACTCAGGACTACAGCCGGTCAGACATTTTCCAACAGAATGGTTTTCTGTCGGACAATGCAGATTCATCAAAATCAAAATGTTTCACAGGAATGGGTCAGTTTTGATTGTGACCAGACTTAAGGAGGAAACCAGCCAGGTTTTCAGCACCTCCGGTCTCCAAGCTGTACAGCTGGGAGTACAGCAGGTCTAACAGCCCCAGCTCAAGCTATCACTCTCACTGTCTCTAGGCTCCCTGCTACATGGCAGAGATCCTGGCAGCCCTGGAAACCTAGAAGCTCAGGACTGAGCCAGAGTTCTCATGGCTTCTGGTTCCTAGTTTTTCAGTAGTTCTGGGCAGCTCACAGAGTCTTGTCAAGTTTAAAAAATCAGAATTTTCCACAGCATGGGAACTCCAGCAATCTGACCAGCACCATCACCAGGAAAAGGCACGTCTACGTGACTGGGGACTCCTTACTGAGAAGAATAGACAGGCTAATCCAGAGAACAGAAGGGTGTGCTGTCTGCTGGGTGCTAAGATATGAGATGTGGACCTGAAGCTGAAGAGGATCTTAACGGGAGTGGGAAAGAATCCACTGATTTTCCTTCATGTAGGAACAAATGATCTGGCTAGATTCTCACTGGAACGTATCAAGGGAGACTATGCCAGGCTGGGGAAGACACTTAAGGAAATTGATGGCTCAAGTGATCTTCAGTGGGATTCTGCCTGTTCCTAGAGAAGGGCAACAAAGGTGTGACAAGATTATGATACTCAACGGATGGCTCAGGCACTGGTGCTGTAAGGAGGGGTTGGGATGTATGGCCACTGGGAAGCATTCCTGGACAGAGGACTCTTCTCTCGGGATGGACTTCACCTGAGTAAGGAGGGAAATAGACTTCTAGGATAGAGGATGGCACAACTGATTAAGAGAACTTTAAACTAGGAATCTGGGGGAGATGGTTGGGAGATGTCCAGGTAATCTCCAAGCCGGATTTTAGCAATGAGAGGGAAGAAAACGAAGTAAGAAAGGATACAGCCATGGGTAGGAGAATGGACATAAGGAGGAAGGGTAGTGTACATACCAGTCTAATAGGTGATACTGGTAATAGAATGTCTGTGCCTAATTGGATAAAGAATGTGAGCGAGGCCAAACAGTAAAAATTAACATGTTTGTACACTAATGCGAGGAGCCAAGGTAACAAAATGGAGGAACTAGAGCTACTGGTGCAGGAAGTGAAACCAGATATTATAGGGATAACAGAAACATGGTGGAATAGTAGTCATGACTGGAGTACAGGTATTGAAGGGTATGTCCTGTTTAGGAAAGACCAAAATAAAGGCAAAGGTGGTGGAGTAGCATTGTATTTCAATGATGAGGTAGACTGTAAAGAAATAAGAAGTGATGGAATGGATAAGACAGAGTCTGTTTGGGCAAAGATCACATTGGGGAAGAAAGCTACTAGAGCCTCCCCTGGGATAGTGCTTGGGGTGTGCTATAGAGCACTGGGATCTGATCTGGACATGGATAGAGCCCTCTTTAATGTTTTTAATGAAGTAAATACTAATGGGAATTGTGTGATCATGGGAGACGTTAACTTCCCAGATATAGACTGGAGGACAAGTGCTAGTAATAATAATAGAGTTCAGATTTTCCTGGATGCGATAGCTGATGGATTCCTTCACCAAGTAGATGCTGAACCAACAAGAGGGGATGCCATTTTAGATTTGGTTTTGGTGAGTAGTGAGAACCTCATAGAAGAAATGGTTGTAAATGACAACCTTGGTTCGAGCTATCATGAGCTAATTCAGTTCAAACTAAATGGAAGGAAAACAAAAATAGATCTGTGACTAGGGTTTTTGAATTCAAAAGGGCTGACTTTAAAACCTTAAGGAAATTAGTTAAGGAAGTGGATTGGACTGAAGAACTTGTGGATCTAAAGGCAGAGGAGGCCTGGAATGACTTCAAGTCAAAGTTGCAGAAACTATCAGAAGCCTGCATCCCAAGAAAGGGGAAAAAAATTCATAGGCAGGAGTTGTAGACCAGGCTGGATGAGCAAGCATCTCAGAGAGATGATTAAGAAAAAGCACTACAAGGAGTGGAAGATGGGAGGGATTAGCAAGGAAAGCTACCTTATTGAGGTCAGAACATGTAGGGATAACGTGAGAAAGGCTAAAAATCAAGTAGAGTTGGATTTTTTAAAGAGAATTAAAACCCATAGTAAAAGGTTCTATAGCCATATAAATAAGAAAACAAAGAAAGAAGAAGTGGGACCACTAAACATTGAGGATGGAGTGGATGTTAAGGATGGCTCGGCATGGCTCAATATCTAAACAAATACTTTGCCTCAGTCTTTAATGAGGCTAATGAGGGTCGTAGGGATAATGGTAGGATGACAAATGGGAAGGAGGATATAGAGGTAGATATTACCACATCTGAGGTAGAAGCCAAACTTGAACAGCTTAATGGGACTAAATCAGGGGGCCCAGATATTTTTAAGAAAGGAAAAAAAAGTGATCCGGGTAATTACAGGCCTGTTAGTTTGACATCTGAAGTATGCAAGGTCTTGGAAAAAAATCTGAAGGAGAAAATAGTTAAGGACATTGTGGTCAATGGTAATTGGGACAAAATACAACATTACTTTACAAAAGGTAGATCGTGTCAAACCAACCTGATCTCCTTCTTTGAGAAGGTAACAGATTTTTTAGACAAAGGAAACACAGTTGATCTAATTTACCTCGATTTCAGTAAGGTATTTGATACAGTTCCACATGGGGAATTATTAGCTAAATTGAAAAAGATGGAGATCAATATGAAAATTGAAAGGTGGATAAGGAACTGGTTAAAGGGGAGACTACAATGGGTCACACTGAAAGGTGAACTGTCAGGCTGGAAGGAAGTTACTAGTGGAGTTGCTCAGGGATCGGTTTTGGGACTAATCTTATTTAATCTTTTTATTACTGACCTTGGCACAAAAAGCGGGAATGTGCTAATAAAGTTTGTGGATGACACAAAGCTGGGAGGTATTGCCAATACAGAGAAGGACTGGGATATCATATAGGAAGATCTGGATGACCTTGTAAACTGGAGTAATAATAATAGGATGTGTCAAGGTTCTTCCCCCACTCTGAACTCTAGGGTACAGATGTGGGGACCTGCATGAAAAACCTCCTAAGCTTATCTTTACCAGCTTAGGTCAAAACTTCACCAAGGTACAAAATATTCCACCCTTTGTCCTTGGATTGGCCGCTACCACCACCAAACTAATACTGGTTACTGAGGAAGAGTTGTTTGGCCACGTCTTTCCCCCCAAAATACTTCCCAAAACCTTGCACCCCACTTCCTGGACAAGGTTTGGTAAAAAGCCTCACCAATTTGCCTAGGTGACTACAGACCCAGACCCTTGGATCTTAAGAACAATGAACAATCCTCCCAACACTTGCACCCCCCCTTTCCTGGGAAATGTTGGATAAAAAGCCTCACCAATTTGCATAGGTGACCACAGACCCAAACCCTTGGATCTGAGAACAATGAAAAAGCATTCAGTTTTCTTACAAGAAGACTTTTAATAAAAATAGAAGTAAATAGAGATAAAGAAATCCCCCCTGTAAAATCAGGATGGTAGATACCTTACAGGGTAATTAGATTCAAAACATAGAGAACCCCTCTAGGCAAAACCTTAAGTTACAAAAAAGATACACAGACAGAAATAGTTATTCTATTCAGCACAGTTCTTTTCTCAGCCATTTAAAGAAATCATAATCTAACACGTACCTAGCTAGATTACTTACTAAAAGTTCTAAGACTCCATTCCTGGTCTATCCCCGGCAAAGACAGAATATAGACAGACACACAGACCCTTTGTTTCTCTCCCTCCTCCCAGCTTTTGAAAGTATCTTGTCTCCTCATTGGTCATTTTGGTCAGGTGCCAGCGAGGTTACCTTTAGCTTCTTAACCCTTTACAGGTGAGAGGAGATTTCCTCTGGCCAGGAGGGATTTTAAAGGGGTTTACCCTTCCCTTTATATTTATGACAGGATGAAATTTATTCGTGAAAAGTGCAAGGTCATGCATTTAGGGATTAATAAGAAGAATTTTTGTTATAAACTGGGGACGCATCACTTGGAAGTAACAGAGGAGGAGAAGGACCTCAGACTATTGGTTGATCATAGGATGACTGAGCCGCCAATGTGATGTGGCCGTGAAAAAAGCTAATGTGGTCTTGCGGTGCATCAGGTGACGTATTTCCAATAAAGCTAGGGAAGTGTTAGTACCATTATACAAGGCACTGGTGAGACTTCATCTGGAATATTGTGTGCAGTTCTGGTCCCCCATGTTTAAGAAAGATGAATTCAAACTGGAACAGGTACAGAGAAGGGCTGTTAGGATGATCCGAGGAATGGAAAACCTGTCTTGTGAAAGGAGACTCCAAAGAGCTTGGCTTGTTTAGCCTAACCCAAAGTAGGCTGAGAGGCAATATGATTGCTCTCTATAAGTATATCCGAGGGATAAATACCACAGAGGGAGAAGAATTATTTAAGCTCAGTACCAATGTGGACACAAGAACAAATGGATATAAACTGGCCATCAGGAAGTTTAGGCTTGAAAGTTCTGGAACAGCCTTCCAAGGGAAGCAGTGGGGGCAAAAGACATATCTGACTTCAAGACTAAGCTTGATAAGTTTATGGACGGGATGATATGATGGGATAGCCTAATTTTGGCAATTAATTGATCTTCAACTATTAGCGGTTGATATGCCCCTGTGATGGGATGTTAGATGGGGTGAGATCTGAGTTACTACAGAGAATTCTTTCTTGGGTGTCTGGCTGGTGAGTTTTGCGCACATGCTCAGAGTTTAGCTGATCGCCATATTTGGGGTCAGGAAAGAATTTTCCTCCAGGGCAGATTGGCAGAGGCCCTGGGGGTTTTTGCATTCCTCTGCAGCGTGGGGCATGGGTCACTTGCTGGAGGATTCTCTGCACCTCAAAGACTTTAAACCACGATTTGAAGACTTCATGAGCTCAAACATAGGTTAGAGGTTTGTTACAGGAATGAGTGGGTGAGATTCTGTGGCCTGCGTTGTGCAGGAGGTCAGACTAGACGATCATAATGGTCCCTTCTGACCTTAAAGTCTATGATTCTATGATTCTATTCAGGACTGATGAAGTGATAGCTCTTTTGGGTAGCATCTGGCAGCTTCAATGGTTGCTGATAGGAAGGTTCTCACGACCTGTAATACAGCCTCAGCATAAGCTTGCCGGATTTGTTTTTGTTCCAACTTATCTGTTTCAGCCTTTGTTTTTTATCACTGGTACTCAAGTTTTTGACCCTCTCTCTGGCACAGTGTGTGAGAAAGCCATGAAAATCTGTGTGGGCAATGGGGAAGAAGGGGCCATTTAGGGACCAATGTGTCAGTGGTCAAAGTTAACATACAATGATAATGATTCACCAGATCCTGGACTCTTTAGCCTGTTGTCCTTTGATGTGTTTTTTTTTTCTAATTTGATTGAGTCTAAGAGTTTGCATGGTAGATGCAAGATCATAGTTTGTTGTTGTTGTTGTTGCTGTCTAGGACCTGGGAGACCTCTGACACTGCCTTAGTGATGTGATGGTTTGTCCAAGATAGTGGCTGGCTGTAATGTCCTCATTATTGACATTGAATCCAAAGACCAGGTTCAAGGTGTGCCTGTCTATGTGAGCAAGGTCAGAGATGACCTGCAAAAGTTCTAGGGAAGCAAGTGAGGAGATGATATTTTGGGTTATTGCATTTGTGGCCTTGTCAACAGGAATGGTGAAATCCCCCAGAATGGCAAGTCTAGGTGATCAGCATCACTGATAAGGTCACAGATAGCTCCTTTCTGAATCCTTTCATTTTAAGCAGTCAGTAACTGAGCCAAAAATCTGTCAGCTTTGGCTCTGTTCTGTATTGTTAAATGAATGAATTCCCACAACTCCTTATCCTATCTGAGATTGGCTAAGTAACCTTGCAGGGGTTACGTAAATTAGCATGGAGCTTGTGTTGTCATCCAAGCAGGTCTCTGTGATGCAAACTGTATCAGGAGTTTCATCACCGATGAGCTCATGTATTGTTTGTTGTGGGTTGGCAATGGATATTGCATTGATCAGCATCAATTTTAGTTCAAATAGCTTTGCTCTGCCTTCATTAAGCACATACTTAAGTAATGGTCTTGTGCAATGGCTAGGTAGCAGAGGCCTGGTGTGTTAATTTTCATATCTGCTCTGCAGTTTCACTGGATAGTTGCTCCCAATATGGGCCCGGGAAAGGTGAAGTACCTCACTGAATTGAGGAAAGGCAGTCTGCTTCACTAATGCCACAAAGAAGACTGGTCTGCTGGACCCCATTAGGCACCATGACCTGGCTGACTCCTGGGAATGGAACAAGCTGGAGCAGTCTATTCCTGGAGTCGCGGTGGTCATGCTGGAAGCATGATGGCTAGAGCTTTCAAAAAACAACAACAACAACAAAAACCTGCACTGCAAATTCACAAAAACCCAAAATATTTCAGCCAAAACATCATAATTTAGAAATGCTGTCATGGTGCCTCATGGGAAATGTAGTCAGATGCTCAACGCTCCCATTCTCCTCTATAGCCCAGGCTCCCTGGTCAAACTACATCTCCCATAATGCACTGTTTTGGTCCTTCTTGGAAAGGAAAGGTGGCCTATCATGGGAGTCCCTGGCTATGGTGCATTGTGGGAGATGTAGTCCAGCTGGGGATCTTTGCCAATAGATGAGAGTGAGGAAATGAGGCATGCAAACTATGTCTCCAGTGACACACTATGGCATCACTATCAAACGGAACTATTTCAGTTTTCAGGTATTTGGTTTTGTTGGTAAAAAAACCACATTTTTTTGGAAAGCAGACTTTTTTTTACAAAACATTGCATTTAATTGATTAAATCACTGGGAATTACACACGGGTCTTCTCAAAATCCCACCAGTTGTCTATCTGCATTTGAAGGTGCCTAAATACCATGAAAATCTAGTTGAAGGCTCCTTCATCATAAGACAGGCAGAATCTTTTGGGAGCCTCAATTCTGGTGGTGGTTCTCTTGCTGGAGGGAGGGGCTGGCAGAGGACAAAATCTCTCTCATTTCTCAGTTTCAAATTTTCAAAAAGGGAAAACTATCCCCTCCCATGTTGCTGCGTCCCCAACCGGGGGAGAGGAGGGAGAGAATTGCCAAAGGAACAGAGACCGGGCTCCTTTAAAGGTGCTCAGGGTCTCCTGCTCCTTGCACTGGGGCTTGTGGTATAGGTAGTGAGCTGCTCACTGCTGTTGATGCTGCTGCTGTGTCCCTGACTGAAGGTGAGAATGCTATCACTGGGGTTTGCGACTGTAAGATGATCACTACACTTACTGATATGTAGAACTCTATTCTTTGAAATCCCCAGATACCCCATTGTTAAATTGTGCATAAACTTACTAAGTTATTACCACTTTTGATGTTAAAAATACCTAGATATATGACTAATGTGAAGTGCAGATTAGATTTTGGCATAAACATTATGGACATAGAGCCATCATCACATCCTTTATAATTACATTTCCCCCCTGATTTCTAGTAGGTTGAATGTTTACATCTTCATAACAGTGTACAAATGCTGCCTACATTCACAGCAAGTTTTATATTCCTCCTTCATGAGCTTTTAAAAAAACAAGCTTTTAAAAAAACATTTTACCCTTCCCTTTCTACAAAGGTCTGCAGGAATGAGTTGACTAACAATTTCTGGTTTGATAGAGAGCAGAAGAGTCAACTGTACTTAATCATAGTAATTGAACCTTGCAGTCATGTTGTAGAATGTTTTTCCCCTGTAACATGCCACAATATGAGGACTATTGGCACCACTGGAATTGGGAAAAAAGCTACACATTGAGTAAAAAAAAATGAAAGAAATGATATAATGAAAGCCAAAATGATGTGTGCTTATAAAAACCCTTATGTATGGTTTTGTAATACAAAAATCATTCATCTATTGTTACCTACACAAAAATAGGATTATATTACTATTATCTTGACCTATCTCCAACACCCTTGACCACCGGTTATTTGGTATATCCATTTGTTATAGCATATTGTTAATCAAAATTGTAAGATCTTGGTGCATGACTTCTTCTTACTACTTGTTTATAGACTACCTTGAACAACTTTGTGAACAGGGACCACTAACAGGGAGCTTTGCGAACAGGGACTGCTAACAAGGGAGTTTTGAGAGGGAGTTCTCCAGGTGAAGGAGGAGCAAATACAGAATCCTTGGGGTAAGTGGCTGCATGTAGTGTGTGTTTGTGTTTGGGGGTTACTTGCTGTGTGCTGAGCTTGTGTTTGTTTGTTTGTTTGTTTATTCGTTTGAAGGACTGTGTGCTGTGGCTGGCAGTTGGAAGCTGTGATCTTCAAAACAAAGTTTGAAATTTAGAAGCCTCTGTTCATTGGCTGAGCCTTAGTCAGGGGGCGGGGCTATCAGGAAGGCCAGGGCTTTATAAAGCAGTGAGCAAGTGACCAGGCAGCTTTGCAAACAGGGACTGCTAACAGGGAGTTTCAAGATGGAGTTGGAAAGGGGGTGAGGTACACTTGCCATTCTTTGAAACCTTTAAACTAAACTATAATCAAAACTGCTTGATTTAAACAAAAACCCTATCATTAACCTAGGTAGCTGTAGGAGAAAATACAGGCAGAAGCCCAGTAGCAGAGTGGGGGCTATCCTGTTTATTGTACTCACCGTAGCATGTATGATTAACTGCCCTGGGACACTGTAGATTTGTCCCACCTCCGGTCAGACAGCCCCTGTGCTGCTAAGGAGGATGAAAGGCCCAGAGAAGGAGAGCAGTCAACGGGAACAGAGGGAAACCTTCCCTTAGCTGGGACCGATCCAGATGATGTTGGGGTATCCTCTCACACTGAGGTTACCTCTCCAGGGGAGGGAACTCCATCATTAGGAAAATGCAGGTGTTAGTAATGGGAGATTTGATCATTAGAAACATAGATAGCTGGGTTTGTGATAACTGGGAGAACCATATGGTGACTTGCTTGCCTGGTGCGAAGGTTGTGGATCTCTTGAGGCATCCAGACAAACTTATGTGTAGTGCTGGGGAGGAGCCCGGGATTGTGATA